>NC_087215.1:13670057-13695057 GCF_015104395.2 Macrobrachium nipponense | reverse complement strand
TGCATTCAGTGTCCTAATGATTTTGTCCAGCTTTCTTTTAAACTCTTCCAGGTTTTTCTGTTTACAACTTCTGGTAGCAGTTTATTCCACGTCTCACATATCTTGTATGTGAAGAAGTTCCCACAATGGGATGTGTTGTATCTCTTCAGTTCAAGTTTCTATCCATTATTTTTTGTCTGGTTTTCGTTTAATGTAAATAGGTTCCTTTCTACTTTTGTTGTTATGCCTTTCAGTATTTTAAATGTTTCTATTAGTCGTCCTCGCAATCGTCGTGTTTCTAAGCCATACATGAAAGAGAGAGAGAGAGAGAGAGAGAGAGAGAGAGAGAGAGAGAGAGAGAGAGAGAGATCTAAAATGTTACACTAAGGCCGCTCTCACACGTGATCACTTTCCCGAGGCGATTAAATCCCAGGAAATGAAAATGACAACAAGCTCAGTAATGAGATTACAATTCCATCTCTCTACTGACAAACGATTAGAACTCTAATCCAAAACAATACCGCGCAGAAATGTTATCATATAAGAAATAAAAGCATTTATTCTGTTATTAAAATAAGGGATATCAGAGGGGAAAAAATGTATAATATTTTGAACGATCTGACACCCGTGAAGTATGTGTAATATTTCATAAATCTTTTTTTTCATTGCACTTGATATTAATCATAATTTACATTACGTAGATAGACAATTTGAATTACAATTTCTCTTAATTAGGACGGTAATTCTTTCTTTTATTAGACAGTTTGTGTTCTACAAAATCATGGCACAGATCAAAGATATTGATGCACATTTTATATATATATATATATTATATATATATATATATATATATATATATATATATATATATATATATATATATATAGAGAGAGAGAGAGAGAGAGAGAGAGAGAGAGAGAGAGAGAGAGAGAAATTTGATGGAGTGACAGATTGTGTGTGTGTGTGTGTGTGTGTACATCGATTCCAAAGCAACGTCAGAGAAACGCGATCAATATATAACCTTCATTTGTCATATTTCCCTCTCGTCCTTTCTTTCACTTCACTTACTTTCACCCAATGGCTATACCAACATCTAATTTATTTACTGGTTCTCCCTCGCCTTCCCTCCCCTGAGTCCTTCATTATTTTCCATTTTCATATATCGGCAAATATTCTGCTTTCTCTGCTCAACCACAACTTGTCTTACTTTAAATAATTTTCTAAGACTCGTAAATCTTCCTTCCTTTATTTGCCTGTGGCCCATCTCTCCTCTCTCTCTCTCTCTCTCTCTCTCTCTCTCTCTCTCTCTCTCCTCCCACTCTCACTTTGGTCCCATTCATTTTCTCAATCCCCCTTTTCAATTTTCCGGTCTTATCTCACTTACCCTCATTTATCAAAGCTTTATGTTTCTTTCCCAAGCGAAGAGCAGCGATCGTCTTCCTCTTTAACATTAATTGCAAAGTTTCCCCGAAGTCTAATTTCCAGTCCCACAAATTCCCTTCTCATTCTTCTCCTTTCTTTCTCCCTCCAGGCTTTTCATGCATCTTTTCTTCAGTCTTTTCAGTTTTTTTTTTTTTCTATAATAGCAGAGGCCGACGATAAGGGAATCCAAATGTCTCTTTGAATCACAGGCCAGATAAAAACATGAAAAACGATAAGGGAAAATAGATGGGGCAGGAAGCAGGACAAGAATTTCCAAAGCTTGGCAGCTGAGGGAAATTAATAGTCACTGAGCCGTGTACTCCTAAGTGGATTACCGTTTTCCACTGCGCCTTTATTCTTCTAAACGTAAATATCGAGCTAAGAATTGCCGGCTCAGTTAAACTCGTTACAGAAAACGGGAAGAAAACGGAACTTGGAACCAACGCGCAGGAACAATCAAACCAAATGGGCCTCTTACAAGACCGCAATAAGGTCCTCGAAGCAGAGATAATTCGTTTCCACGCATTTTCACGAGGCTCTTCTCACGACCTATGAAATGATGAAGTCATTATCACTAATTAACGACCAGAGAGACGAACGACAGAACGACATATCGAGTGGCTCGAGGGAACCCTTGGGACGGCAGATGGCGTCTCCTGCCATCTTCAGAGAATCGTTTTGAGGAATAAGATCCTTCCAGACCTCTTGTTCTGGAGGTATCCTTTCTGAAGGGTTTCCAGCAAAAGGGAACCTAATGGGAATTCAATTGGGAAGCTTTACAACAAGAAAATTTTTTTATTTAGTGATACTGACAGAATTGCTGCGTTTAAATTTAAATATTGTACCTTTTTTGCAGTCTGTCAATGATAGATTCAGCTGACCTTATGCCAGCACTGGATCTTACTCGTACGAGCAGTCCGTTAAATCTCCTGTGGATAGGAATGTAGGGTAGGATATTACTAAAAATTACACAAATAATACAAAAATATAAAATAAAAATGAGCGTACTTTTCATTCTTCACTTGATATTTATTTATTCCTGAAAATTGACTGATTGATTGATTTAGCTACCAACTAAAACCTAGAGGGGGAACGACCAATCACAGGGCTGGAAACTCTTAGTCTCTCTCGTGAGTCCACATAGGGAGGATGTATGTTCCATCTCTCCTGAGGGATACGTCTTTCAAAAGTATCCCTCAAGAGATAAGGAACATACATCCTGCCTATGTGAACTCTCTCGAGAGACTGAATTTTCCACTTTCCAGCCCTGTGATTCGCTTATCAACAGCCAATCAGGAGCGTCGTAAGAGACTGACCTAGACATCGGATGCAGCTTGATGTGAATCTATTATAGCAATCTACGAGTAATCACTGACTTAGGAGCAAATAGAAACATCTTCAGTTGGAAAGGGAAGGTTCAAGCAAATTGAAAATGGCACCATTTCTGTAGATATCAAAGTCAGTAAATTTTATTTCAAGGAGAATTGCGCGCTTAAGCAGAGATCACAATAGATTTTACGTTACATTCACTTTATACAAAAAAAAATAATAATAATAAATAAATAAAAAAAAATAAAAAAAAAAATAAAAAAGTATAGACAATAAAATGGACAACACCTAAATATTACAAGAAATATTACAAGACGCAAAAACACCAAAGGTACGATACAAATAAGGACGATATTAAAAGAAAATGTAAGAAAAGAGGAGGATACATATACAAAATATAATAAAAAAGGAAAATAATTGGATGTGTAACTGGAGTAGAGACGTTAAAAGAGTAATACGTAAAAACAGGATGGAAAGATAGAATGAAGAATGAGAGAGAGAGAGAGAGAGAGAGAGAGAGAGAGAGAGAGAGAGCTCATGTACTAGTAAAGAAAAGTGAATCTACGCAAAATCCAAGTCATCAAGACATTCCCTTCAAACGGGTTAGAATAACTGAATAAATCATTTAATAAATAAATAAATGAAGAAATAAAAATAAATCAGTAATGAATAATATTCTATACCAAAGACTAGTCGGTCGCCTCTTGAATGATAGACCAGAAACATCAATGGAGAGAGAGGAGAGAGAGACGAGAGAGGGAAGGAGAGAGAGAGAGGGAGAGAGACGAGAGGAGGAAGGGGGAGGAGGAAGAGAGAGACAGAGAGAGAATAGAGAGAGAGAGAGGTTTATATTGCATTTCAGTCCACAATTAATATCAATTATCTAATCAGCCATCTACTGTATAAGACTCTTGTAGCGCGCAAGAAACACGTCAAGGAATCTCTAACATATCTCTATTATTTTTTAGCAACATTAAATCAAACTCTTCATAAAAATTTTCAAGACATTCTTCGAAAAAGAAGCGAATGTTTACTTGTTATGACACACTAATGTGTTGCAAAATATAAAGGTAGCATGACATTACCAATAAAGATAATGAGGAAAGTGATAAAAAATTATGATTTTAAAACAGCAGCCGTGAACACTGAACGTGGGAAGAAATGCTGCAGAAATATTGGAAGTGAATACTTGAAAACTGCATCGTATCATCACAAACAAGAAAAAATTTAGCACCGGAGTCTCGTAAGATATTGAATCACCAACTGAACGCCCTTGGAATAAGCATCCATAATGCTGATTCCAATGAATTCCTAAGCATTCCTGAAGATGGGATTAAACCCTTGGAACCAGGAGACTCATCTGCTCTTCATCAGAGGAAGCTATGACTAATCTGTTAAATCTAATAAGCACATCATCATCATTAGGGGCTTCAGGAAGATCACTGTAGGTATAATGACAATCGAGGAGTAATTCCAAATTAATTGCTGCGAGGATAAAGACCCGAGAATTATCGGAGGTAGGGAGAACCCCTCCCCTCCACCCCCCCAACGCCAACCCCTACAAAAGAAAATAGCTCTCAAGTACTATTTTTGGAAAGGGATTAGATATAATCCATATGAGAACTTGTAGGAGCAATTTCCGTGGCGGATATCTACCACCATCTTAAAGAAACGTTTCATATGTTCATACTGCATCTGTTTCGCTATCTACGTATAAGAGAGAGAGAGAGAGAGAGAGAGAGAGAGAGAGAGAGAGAGAGAGAGAGAGAGAGAGAGAGAGAACAGGCTGACACATATTTCACCACCGTTTGATGCTTCATTCAAGAGAATGCCGTAATAAACAAAGCGCCTCTCTGGCCAGTGAGTTAAACCGGTTGTAACAACTGACTTGTATAGCTGCTCGTGTCTTAAACGCCACGAAAGGTCACGTGACACAGGGTGCGAAAAACGAGGGAGTTTTTTTCTTTTTTTTTTTCTAGGACCTTTGTAGCTCAGTGACTTTGGAATGAACGCGATTTGAGACTGGAAGGTGGGAGAGAAAGCGGGAAGAAAAATTGGAAAGGATGAGATGACTAAGGTAAAGGGAGGAGGAAGAAAAAGAGGACGAATAAGAGGAATAAGAGGAGGAGACGTGAGAACCAAGGGCATGTTATGAAAAGTAAGCGAACGAATAAATAGAAAAGGAATGAATATTATAAAGAGACGGGGAGGGGAAGGCTCTATAGTTATAGATTTTCATATCATTTAACTTATGGACTTCTCGTTATGACATAATGACCAATTAAATAAGGATCCTTCTCTTCGGCTTCAATATATCTTCTTCAAATTGCCCCCAATTACCAACACAATTCATAGAAGTATCCTTATCTCTCTCTCTCTCTCTCTCTCTCTCTCTCTCTCTCTCTCTCTCTCTCGATAACTATGCCTTCTTTCAACATTCCTTAATTAAGCAAAATTTTCAATACGCATCCATCAATACCTTGACTTCTTCAGTTATAGTCCTTTTCCTCAGTTACGTCACCTTTCTTAGAATTATATATTTTTCTGCTTCAAAAGAATTATCATTATACTTTTACTGTTCCCATTTACGTACTAAACGACCAGACACTCGACGGAGAACAGTAACAGAAGAATTTTTTTCCCTCAAAGGTTTCAGTTTCTTTCTTTTTTTTTTTTTGCAGAAGGTTTCACAGTTTCTTTCCCAAAAGGTTCCTCCCTTTCCAGTTACATCGGTTTCGCAACAGACCTATATACCAAACCAAGAGAAAGCCAAAGCAATTAGTCATAGAGGGTCCTCTAAACGCAGATAGTTCGTTCTGCAGAATGGTTAAGAGGCTATCAAAGCCGCCTATTAAATCAAGGACCCGTTACCCCTAATTAACGATCAGAAGGACAAATGCATAACGACACTTCACGACGAAGTCTCAGGCCCACTGAGATGGCGTCCTTCCAGTCTCTAAAGAGTCCTAGCGGAGGGAGACCCGGCCGGAATCCTTCTATTGGAGATGTCCTACAGAGTCTAATTGAGCAAGTCTTTGGAGAATCCTTCAAAGGAGATGTCATACAGAGTCTAATTAAAGGCAATGTCCTACAGAGTCTAACTGAGCAGGTCTTTGGAGAATCCTTCTAAAGGCGATGTCCTACAGAGTCTAATTGAGCAAGTCTTTGGAGAATCCTTCTAAAGGTGATGTCCTACAGAGTCTAATTGAGCAAGTCTTTAGAGAATCCTTCTAAAGGCGATCCAACAGTCTAATTGAGCAAGTCTTTGAAGAATCCTTCTAAAAGGGATATCCTACAGAGTCTAACTGAGCAAGGGCGCAATACGAAGTCTTCGGAACGGAACCAAATGATCGTCTGCAGGAGAACCCGATCGGAATTCTTGTTCAGGGACGCCCAAGGTCGCTACCAATTCAGCAAGGGGACCCTTCTGAGATTTTTGGATCTCGGTGGGGGTACAAGGACTAAATGAGGGAAGAGGAAGTTGAACTACTAGAAAAAAAAACAGAAAGGGGGAGAGAGAGAGAGAGAGAGAGAGAGAGAGAGAGAATTACCTGCCTTTCAATAATGTTGATGCATCATCTCTTGATACATTATCTCTTTTAAAGAATATAAAAATAAAAAAAACAGTGAGAGAGAGAGAGAGAGAGAGACGAGAGAGAGAGAGAGAGAGAGAGATTACTTCGCTTTCAATAATATTGATGCAAAATCTCTTTTAAAGAATATAAAAAAATAAACCAAAAAAATAGAGAGAGAGAGAGAGAGAGAGAGAGAGAGATTACCTCTCTTTCAATCATATTGATACAAAATCTCTTTTAAGGAATATAAAAAATAAACCCCAAATAATATACAGAGAGAGAGAGAGAGAGAGAGAGAGAGAGAGACTTTTTTCTCAAGAGCCCTAACACATCATCTCACTAAAAAAAATAAAAAAAATAAAAGAAAAACACAGAGGATGGAAAATAAAAAAAATAAGTAAATATGTAAAATCACAAACACAAACAAGGCAGGGGACTTCCACCACCTAAAAACTCCCAGTCCACTTCATATAATCCTCAAAAGGAATCCTGCAGGATTTCCAGCCCAAACATGAAAAGTAATCCCCGACATAAAAATGTGCCTGCTGATTTTTGACGGGGGAGAGAGAACAAAGGTTACGGCCATTCCTCTGGTACAGAGGGCGCCAGTGGTTTCGATTCTGCCTTTTTGCTTTGTCTTGGTTGAAATATTCGCATTCATATATATATATATATGAATGAGCTAATGGAGAGAGAGAGAGAGAGAAGAGAAAAAGAGAGAGGAGAGAGAGAGAGAGAGAGATTTTGATGGGGTGAAAGAGTGAGATAGAGTTATTTTGAGAGAGAGAGAGAGAGAGAGAGAGAGAGAGAGAGAGAGAGAGAGAGATTTTGATGGAGTGACAGATTGTGTGTGTGTGTGTGTGTGTGTGTGTGTGAGAGAGAGAGAGAGAGAGAGAGAGAGAGAGAGAGAGAGAGAGAGAGATTCAGTCTAAAATGCTACACTACGGCGATTAAATCCCAGGAAATGAAAATGACAACACGCTCAGTAATGAGATTACAATTCCAGAATAATACCGAGCAGAAATTTTATCTTATATAAGAAATAAAAGTATTTATTCTGTTATTAAAATAAGGGATATCAGGGGAAAAAATGTGTATAATATTTTAAACAATCTGACACCCATGAAGTATGTGTAATAAATACTTCATTGTTTTACTTGATGTTAATCATAATTTACATACGTAGATAGGACAATTGAATTACAATTTGACACTTAATAGACGGTGATTCTTTTCTTTATCAGACGGTTTGTGTTCTACAAAATAATCGCACAGATGAAAGATATTGAGGTCCATGTAATTATTTATAAATAAAATGTGCAGACACTTTTCCTAATACAGATGAATACGTACGGAAGGTTGCGCAGTGTAATAAAAAAATTAGAAGTTCAATGAAAAATAAAAAGAGAGAGAGAGAGAGAGAGAGAGAGAGAGAGAGAGAGAGAGAGAGAGAGACTGATTTTCGCAAGTATTTGAACAAGGCGTGATCCAACCTCCAGCTTACTCAGGGGAGCGTGCTCAAATCTCTGGGCAAACAGCGAAAATTAAAATAAATACGATATATTTTATTAGAAAATAATTGTTCTGTACTGTTTAACATCCACATTATTTATTTATTTTTACGTTTTCGTTCTAATAAATAAATCATAAATAGCCAATCCCAAAATTCCTGTATCTTTGACTCAAAGCGAAACACCTTTTTCAGACCTTTTTAGCCCTTTCATAGACCTTTCCTCCCACCACCCAACAAGAACAACAACAGCAAGAAGAAGAAAAACAACAGCAACAACAAAGCATTCTGTAGGCTTACTCCCCGAGTAAGCGAAAAGTAACTTTTTACGGAGTAAGGAGAGGAACTTCCAATTCATACGAACTAGTTCAGAACTTACGTAAAGCCGTTGGTCCCGTTGCTGAATGACCACTGGTTCCGTGCAACATAAGAACACCATACAACTTACATTAGTTTTGAGAAAAGGCGTCGGAAAGATGGAAATAAATGGATACGAAGTGTGATAGCATAAAAAAAAAAAACAGAAACAACATTTATGAATTTTTTAATACTTTTTTTTTTCGTTAAGCCTGCGCGAAGGACGGTGAAATGAATAATGACAATCAAGCCAATAAATTGACGCACGTGTATATAAATATATAATATTCTATATATATATTATATATATATATATATATATATATATATATATATATATATATATATATTCATTTTCATTCATTATCCAGGGAATAACTGTGGAAAAACCGAGCACATCTTGACTGTAAAGGTTTAAAGTATTTCACTGTGGAAAGTCCTTAACATCTGTTCCCAAGCAATGAATTAATTGCTTTTTTCCGTGAATTCTTTGTTGGTTGGATATAATTAGCCTCCAGTCTTGTCTCCTTTTTTTTGTATATATATATATATATATATATATATAATATATATATATATATATATATATATATAATAACATCTATTTTACAGTCAACTTTACCAGGTTGAATTATCAATTCTCCTTAAAATGAAATTGTTCGTACGTCTCTCTCTCTCTCTCTCTCTCTCTCTCTCTCTCTCTAATTCTTCATTCCTTCTTTCCATCATGTTTTTACGATAATTACTCTTTTAACGTCTCTACTCCAGTTACACATCCAATTATTTCCTTATTATATTTTATATATATCTTCCTCTTTCTTACATTTTCTTTTAAATTAAATGAATTACCTCACAATTGTTTATTTAATGAATTGAAACTTTACTCTGGTGAAGGGCTCGATTACCTGGAGGAGCAGACCGACATGGAGTTTTACATACAATAAAAAAGAACACACACACACATAGACACAACCAAAATCATTGTACGAGAGGTTGCTGGACACTTCGCTTACACGCTACAAGTCGTTCCTTGGGGCATAATAATCCCAGAGACATGTAAAGTAATTATTCAAGTTATGCAACACGAGTTTGCAAAGGTAAACCGTAACTATGTTGCATACACAGCATCTTTCATATTCTAGTGTATACAGCCTGGGTAGGTACAGTAGTCTCCAGTTCCGTTAAAGCAGAATAGGCCCTTAAACCTACTGTTCTTTGTCCAAGTAAGAATACAAATTTCATATCTTTTCTACATAAAACTTTATTTAAATAAGGAAAATTTAAATGTTATTTTATGTGCGACAAATAACAATGTAATTTAAACAACAGTACTAATACATACAGACTAGCATACAAACACAATACGTAAATCACAATATACTCACACACAAGTGTGTGTGTATATATATATATATATAATATATATATATATATATATATATATATATATATATATATATATATATATATACACACATACACTTGGTGTGTGTGTGGGCGTTAGTACAATTAGTTAAATTACATCGTATTTTCATACATAAAATAAGATAAAAGTCTATGACAAATATCAAATAATATTTCAGTGTTCCATGTATTAACTAAAATTTTTTTTACAAGAGTTACAAATTGTACACTTACTGGCTGCCGAACCGTAGGTTTAATTGCCTATTCTGCATTAACAGATTATAGACCTATACTGTATATTAAAACTACCCGTATGCATCACTAGATTATGCAAGGTGCAATATATATATATATATATATATATATATATATAATATATATATATATATATATATATATATATATATATATATATATATATATATTATATATATATATATATAATATATATATATATCATCCTTCATTAATTTTTCCCACTAATTATTCATAAGCCTAATTTCGCTCTCCTACGACGTTCAATAAACTCCCAGAACTCATTCTCTGCGGACGCAGCTGCCATGTTGCCGCTTCAGCGTCTCGTTGAAACTGAAGTAAATCTTCAGATCACGCCATAGACGTGGAGGCTTCCGGCCACCTGAACTGAATCGGATACCACGAACCTGGCAACGGCAGGTTGCGAGTTGGTCGGAGAGGGCCGACGGACTCCGCCTACTTTTGGTCGACGATAACCCCATAGACAGAGATTTACATCCAGTTCAGATAACCGGATCCGGCAATCGTAACGGGTCAGGGAGAATAATATATATATATATATATATATATATAATATATATATATATATATATATATATATAATAATATATATAGATATTATAGATATTATTGTATATTGTGACAATTTAGTGCTTGCACTTTTTCAGAACCAAGCACAGCAAAAATGAAAGCAGAATAAAGGCGACCATTATTGGTTACACAGCGAAACAGCGAACGATCAGTAGCCATCTTTACTTGATTGTTTTTCTCGTATAAGGAATTTTTATGTTAAATTTAGCCACAGGTGAAAAATAACCGTCATTTCTTCTATATTTCTCAAGAAGTTTTTATTGTCTATATAATTTTGATAAGAAAACAAAAACCTTTGTCAACAAATGAGAGAGAGAGAGAGAGAGAGAGAGAGAGAGAGAGAGTGGAGAATGTCGAAAGCAAAATCTCCTCATTTCCGAATCCCAGATCGTGTCCCCGTGGCCAGGTAAGCGAGTGTTAGCCAGTTGAACTAAGTCTCTCAGAAGTAGATCTTCTTCCTCTCTGTAATATGTCTCAGATTCAGCATTAACTGATATTGGCTGTAACATGTCTCAGATTCAGCAGCAATTAATATTTTCGTGACACGGACTGAAGCGGCAGCCTAATTCAGACCAAGGAGTCACAAAAACAAAAACCTTGTCCCCAATCCCCCCCTTCCCCCCGGACACTGAATTATTCCCACTTTCTCAAATCGTCCCCAAAACATTCCCATTCCGCCTCTTCAACTTCATAATTGTCAGTTTTTTTACTTGAGTGAAACCTCACAAATCAAATGAGGCCGAGACACAAAATGTAATAGACGGCTTCTAAAGACTACACATTCTGGGGAAGAAGAAATCAGAGGCCATTATTTTCCTTCTTCAAAAACCGCTAATTGGGAAAGAATGTAAATTCAGTACAAGTTAAAAAAAAAAAAAAACTCGAGTCTCACAAGGGGTTGGGGTGGGGGGGGGGGGGGGTTGGTGGTTGCGGGGTGGGAGACACATCTTCCTTTTTTAAAATAATGAGTAATGCAAATGTCGAATAGACTTCATAATTTAACCGAAAAAAAAGGTTTATGCTTTACAAATCATTTGTCATAATCATAGCTATTATCAGGAGTGGGGTTGTAACAGGTGCAAAGTGATCAATATAATAATATATATATATATATATATATATATATATATATATATATATATATCAGCCTAAAAGCAATACAAACGACAGTCTACTTGGCTACGTCGGTAAGGATAGGTCTATCAAGGTAGAGTATATGTATGTACGATAGGCAACAGCCTTTTCATACATTCTCGTGGTCAGGTCGGCAAAGTGACCTCATTCTGATACTCTGGATGCGGGTTCGAATCCTGCTATGGACATCAGAATTGCTTCGCATTCTTGCATTTGGATCCAAGGCTGTACAATGAGAAGCGTATTCGAAAGTGTGAAGAATGCAAGAAGTTACGAGGGTATCTTGTATTTCTATATCATGAGACAAATGATATTATACCTAGTAAGGTAAATTATAAACATACATCCATATATATATATATATATATATATATATATATATATATATATATATATATATATATGAGTCTCATTTCGAAGTTTTTTTTTTTTTTTTTTTTCCAGGTTTAGCCTGATTATTTTGCTTTCCATTAAAATCCGATATTGAGATATATCGTTACATCGCATCGCTAAATGATAATCCTCTCCATATTTCTCTAGTTCCAGTTCCAGGTCTCGCTGGAATCCAGCAATTTTTTAATCAAACACTTTTGCCTGGAATTCTTTGAGAATAAATCTGGCCAGACTCCTAGAGTTATTTCCACCGACTTTTTCAGCCTTTATCATATTTGCTTTTGAGTTTCATTTGCTCTTTGTTTTTATTCTGTGAAATGGGAAGTCATTTCAACAGTGTGTAACTATTGACGGTTTTCTGCCATTAGATTTGTGCGGAGCTGTAACCTTTTCAATTGTTTTTTCAAGGATGTTGAACATTTTCTCCTCATCAAAAATTATACAGTAAAAAAAGAAATCCAATCTGTAATATTGTCCTTCATAATCAAGTGTTTTTTGTTTTCTTATATCAACACTTAAGGGCTCCATACACTAAACGACTGCCTGAACGATTGTCGTTATCGACACACACACACACATTCAGACAGTACGAACAATCTCCGCACCGATTTCAGTCTGAACAAAGATTTTGTCTCGGGAAGACATGGCATCATCTCTCTAGAAGAGAGGCGCCGATAGCGTTATATCGGCAGACAAACACATACATTGAACGACCTGTGTATGACAGACATAAGTCGCAAGCCAGCAACCTGGTCGTGACAGATTCCCCCTGAGATCGTTCAGATACAACCCATACTCAGTGTTTTTGCGAACGATTCAGACAATCGTTCAGTGTATGGGGCCCTTCCAGGGAATCCTCCATTTCCAGGGAATAAAGATTCTTCCTCGCTGACTCTCTTCATTTTAGGATTCGCGTCGTTTGTAGACTTAGCTTGTGTCTTATATATATATATATATATATATATATATATATATATATATATATATATATATATATATATATATATATATATATATATATTTAATTAAATACCGACACTTGATTGTATTGTGACAATTTTAGTGCTTGCACTTTTTCAGAGCTGAGCACCACAAAAATAAAATAAAATTCAGAACATTTGGAAAAAGTGACTCAAGGCAAACGCTACAATCAGTAGCCATCTTTATTTGATCATTTTTCCCAGATAAGGAATTTTTATGTTAAATTTAGCCACAGCTGAAAAATAATAGCCATTTCTACATATTTTCCTCAATAAGTTTTAATTTTCTATCTAATTTTGATATGGACACAAAAATCATTCAACGAATGAGATTGAAAAACAGAGAGAGTGGAGACTGGCGAAAGCAAAATCCTCATCAGCTCCGAATCCCAGGCCGTGTCCCTTGTGCTTACCTGGCACAGGGGACACGACCTTGGATTCAGAGTTGATGAGGATTTTGCCTTTCCTCTCGCTCTCTCTCTCTCTCTCTCATTTCTCCAACGATTTCTGTTTTATAATCAAAACTTAAATAGACGATGAAAACTTCTTGAGAAAAATATGAAGAGATGACGATTCTTTTTCACCTGTGGCTAAATTTAACATAAAAATTCCTTATACGAGAAAAACAAACAAATAAAGACGGCTACTGATCGTAGCGTTGGCCTTGTGTCATGAGGTATTTATAATTCTACTCTAGAATTACATTTTTGTGGTGCTAACCTCTGAAAGAGCGCAAGCACTAAAATTCTCTCAATACACAATACAAACAAATTGTCAGTATTTACTGATATATATATATATATATATATATATATATATATATACTATATATATATATATATCATCACAGGTATATTTCTACAACAAAACCAGAAGGGACTTTGATAAACACGTGTATACTACTTAATTAAAACACTTATAAAAGATATAAGTATTATGATAGCAGTGGAAGCAGAGTGCTAAAAATGTATATTCTGAAACATAGGCCAAAGCCATTAGAATCCCACCCAGGGTAGAGGCGCTAATTTAAAATCCCCGCAAAATAGAGGAAATACAGCCCCAGACGTCCTGCTACAGTGAAGGTTTTGAATCACAAGTGAAGGAAAGGATTATGTGGGAAAATAAATTTTTTTTTCACAGTCTAACAACCTCAAAAAAAAAAAAAAAAAAGCTCATCATAATAAAGAAATCACGATGGAGAGTTCGGCATCAGAAGGCAATAAGATATGCAGTATATAAAGAAACCTGAACACACTCATATATAGAGTATATGTCTCAGTAGCTCAGCGCCTCAAAGAGAATAAAGATGTTATCGTAGGCAAGCAACATAAAATAGCACAGAGGGAGCACTGCAATCGGTACCTAAGTATATTTGACTTGATTTTCTGTACAGGAAATTTCGATGTTAAATTTAGTCTAGTTCAAACTATAACCAACGTTTGTGACGCTTTGATGGAAGAAGCCATAATTCTAGATTTAATTTTGGTCTAGACACTTGAATCGTTTACAAAATGACTTAAAAGGCGAGAGAAAGAGTCAAAAGAAGAAGCTTCATCACTAAACACTAAACACTCCATAAACATTTGCTAAACACTTACTCATCAACCATTCAGGATAAATTAAAAAAAAAAACTCCACAACTCTAACCGCTGCTTTGACGTTCTGAAGCAAGAAAAAATGGATGAGGAGAAAGTATCCTCGAAGCCTCCAGCATCCTGCAGCTGATCCTTAAAGACAGACAAAAGACAGCAGAGCAGCTGTCCTTCTGCATCAGAGCAACAGCTTCATTGACAGACGAGACGGTTGACGCAACGAGGCAATAGTCCCATTTGTCAAACGATTTCTGTTTCATTATCAAATTGAAATAGACAATGAAAACTTCTTGAAGAAAAAATATGAAGAAATGACGATTATTTTTCACCAGTGACTAAATTTAACATAAAAATTCCTTATCTGGGAAAAGCAGTCAAATAAAGATGGCTACTCATTGTAGCGTTACATTGTGTAAAGGTGTTCTATCATTGGTCTGCTTTTCAGTCACTTTTGCGGGGCTTAACTCTAAGCGCAAGCACTAAAATTTTCACAATACATAATGACATCTAATGGTCAGTATTTACTGAATAAAATATATATATATATATATATATATATATATATATATATATATATATATATATATATATATACTTTCATAGGAATAGTTCAACAAAAAAACCAGTGGGGACTTTGATAAAATGGGTAATATCATTTGGTCTCAAAATATCGGACTGTGTTTCAAGGGTATTTTGTAAAGAAACATCACAATGCTGTACAAAGCCATAGCCTAGCTCTCTCTCTCTCTCTCTCTTATATTGCATCTTCCAATTTGCAACATGATCCAAAGTTCGTCTTAATTGTGGCAGAACCATCGAGGACCATGAGGTATTTGGGAAGAGATCTCGTGTCCCTTTCCTCTTCCAAGGATTCCAAGATTCCATGATTCCAGCTGAAGAAAAGAATCTGCCCCTGGTTTCTTGGATGGTCCGAGTCCACCGGCCTTATGGCATCAAAGAGCCTTCCTCGAATCAAGTAATACTGCCTCCACCAGCTCTCGATTCGGGATCGCGTTGACAACTACAAAATCCAATAAATATAAAAAGCGAAGGTTTTCGAAATCACAAGTGAAGGAAATGGATTATGTGGGAAAACATTTTTTTTTTCAGAGCCTAACAACTGACTGAAAAAAATAGATAATTATAACAAAGGAATCACGATGGACAGTCGCTATCAGGAGAAGGCAATAAGATATTAATATATAAAGAAACTTCAACACACACACACCACACACACACACACACACACACACACACACACACATATATATATATATATATATAGATATATATATATATATATATATATATATATATATATAATATCGATTTCGTTTGAGATTATCAGTGCTCGCACTTTTTCAGTAGCTGAGCGCCTCAAAAATAAAGAGATAAAAAACAACCCCATGATGATAGCACAGTGGGAGCACTGCAATTAGTAGCCATGTATAGTTGATTTGATTTTCTGTACAGGAAATTTCTATGTTAAAATCAGTCTAGCTCGAAGAGTAACCACCGTTTGTGACGCTTTTCATGGAAGAAACCATAATTCTAGATTAAATTTTGGTCGTAAGACTTGAATCGTTTAAAAAATGAGACTTAAAAAGTTAGAAAAAGTCTAAAGCAAAAGCTTCACCAGATCTGAATCTCAGGTCGTGTCCCCTGTGCCAGGTAAGCATGGAAGCTCCGATTTCTCTCTGGCTTCTTCTCCTTTTTCTTCCGTTTCCTCAAACGCCAGTTGTGCCTCTGTCCACGATGGAAGGCTTATAATAAGGAGCGAAAGGGTGATCAGTTGACCCAATTAAATGGGTCATAACCACAGAGCTTCAATATCATGGAGTGGTGACCTTCCTGCCGAACGTGTGACCTCAGGTGGCCATATTGAAAGGTCTCGGACCAGCTTATAGTACTATAGTTTATTACTATTATTATCATTTTTATTTTTTTTACTATTATTATTATTATTGTTATTATTATTATTATTATTATTATTATTATTATTATTATTATTATTATTATTATTATTATATTACTTGACCCAATTTCACAGAGAAAAACCACCTTACAGAAACAGGTTAGCCTAAGCATTCCATCCATTGTGGAATCAAGGCCTAAGCATCTGCTCTTGGATCTAAGGAAAGTCTACCATAAACGGATCCTGTAAATGACAGGGCTTTCTTCGCATACAGGCACCACACACCAACAGTCACTACACCCTCACAAGTACTGTACACTTACACTCAATAGCACTTAACACTCAATAAACACTTATGAAAAACAAGACTCACTGAATACTTTCTATACTCTAAACACTCAATAAACATTCACTTACACCTAAACGCTCATTAGGCACTAAACACTCACTAAACATTCACTTAGCAATCACTATACAATAAATACTCACTAAATCCTAAACGCTTCATTAAATACTCACTAAACACTAATATGCACAAATTATTCATTAAACCCTAAACATTCCTTAACACTTAGATGATTAAAATTCGTTAAAACCTAAACACTCGCTAAACATTCATTGAGTACTTCAACACACACACGCTCTCTCTCTCTCTCTCTCTCTCTCTCTCTCTCTCTCTCTGTTTCTGTCTCGTTTTTTCAGTCCCATTTGTCGAACGATTTTGCTTCATTATCAAAATTGAATAGAAAATTAATACTTCTTGAGAAAAATATGAAGAAATGACGATTATTTTTCACCTAAGGCTAAATTTAACATAAAAATTCTGTATACGGAAAAACAACCAAAGAAAGATGGCTACTGATCATTGCGTTCGTCATGTGTTACATCTTGAATTGTTGAGACATCTTGATTTCATTTTTGCGGTGCTAAGCTCTGAAAGGGCACAACAAGCACTAAAATTGTCACAGTGAATAATAAAATCTACTATATCACAATAAAAAGGTTCTTAACAGAAACTTACTCCTACTTATGAGTATATTTTTGTAAACGTCCATCACAATTTGCAACGCCAAGAGTAAATACGAAAGACAATATAAATCTGGAAATATTAACAGGTTCCAAACAAGATAAGGTCACGACTTGTATCAATGACAGAATCGGAAACCTTTAGTTACATTCAGTACAGTTCATTGAATACAATGACTGTTAACAATTACTTTCAGTCGGAACTGACAAAGTTTTCTGGCTGAGATAATGAAATAAAAGCAGAATTACTTACCAAAATCTGAATGAAAAACTGCTATTAAACAAACGAAGAACTAGAAAACAAATCCACTGCAAAATATTTCTTTCTTACGACATCTTTTATGAAAGAAATCAAAACGGCCAAGGGGGGAGGGGGGGTTATGGATTCATCCAGTAAAAATCAATAAATTTCAAAACATGAAACAAAGCGAAGATTTTCGGAGAACTTATGAAAAGGGTCAGACAGAAAAGAGAAATTTAAAAAACGAGCGAAGAACAACGAAAAAGCCCAATTACAGAAATAATGAGAGCGTGGGTCTTGAGAGAGAGAGAGAGAGAGAGAGAGAGAGAGAGAGAGAGAGAGAGAGAGAGAGAGAGAGAGAGAGAGAGAGAGAGAGAGCAATTTCACTACATTTCAGGCGAACTTTTAATTAAGACCACGTGGTTTCCTTCCCATAAATGAATGAAGCTGAAATCGCAAATAGAGAGATTCAAGGAAAACAAACTTTTGGATTTTACTTTATTTTTTCTCTTCCTTTTAATCACCGCCAATTGGCACAACTTCCTCCCCAAAAGCAAACATTTCCCAGGACTTGGAAGCAAATACCTGATGTGAATTAATATGGAACGGAGAAGAAGGAGCGCCAAAGAGGCAAGGGGAACATTCCGAAGCCTTTACAGAGTTAATTTCACTGATCTAATTATTTGAAATTGATGTACTACATTTTGACAAGCTCACTATAGATGGAAATCTAGGTCAGAGGTTTCATAAGGTTATCTTTTCATAGGGTAACTCGGTTGCTAATTACTTGGCCAAGATATAAACATGAGATATTCAAATGTCATTTTCCGGAGGTTGTTACAAACCCAACGTGACCTTCTGGCAACCCATTCACCTTTCTTCCAAACCTTTTTAAATCGAACAAAAAATAACGACTATAGGACATAAAAGAAAACTGAAGTAAGGAGAGAGTACCAAAGGTAAAATCCTGATAAAATGTTAAATAAAGGTATATGGACATAAAGGGTACTGAGGAGAGAGAGAGAGGAGAGAGAGAGAGAGAGAATTGGCAATGAGGGGAAACTGATACACGAAGGATAATTCTTAAAGCAAAGAGAAGTGAGAGATATGAAGAAAGGAAGACTACAAAAAAAATCTATGACAACCTCTCTCTCTCTCTCTCTCTCTCTCTCTCTCTCTCTCCCTCTCTCTCTCTTTCTATATATATATATATATATATATATATATATATATATATATATATATATATATATATATATATATATACACGTGTATATATATATATATATATATATATATATATATATATATAATATATATATATATATATATATTAAATCAAATAAAGAAGCTGAATTGGAGACACATTCAGCTAACTAAGACTTAACATCACTTCTAACAACCAGCGTAAGAGAGGAGCCTTCTATATTTATTGTTAGAATTTATAAATCTTCTTATATCTATTGAATTTTGTAGTTGTCAACGCGATCCCAAATCTAGAGCTGGTGGAGGCAGTACTATTTAATCGAGGAAGGCCCTTTGCTGGCATAAGGCCGGTGGGACTCAAACCGTCCAAGAAACCAGCGGCAGATTCTTTTCTTGAGCTGGAATCTTGGAATCTTGGAAGAAGAAAGGAACACAAGATGTCTTCCCAAAAGCCTCACGGTTCTCGATCGTTCTGCACAATTAAGACCGACTTCGGATCATGTGGCAACTTGGAATATGCAACGCGAGAGAGAGAGAGAGAGAGAGAGAGAGAGAGAGAGAGAGAGAGAGAGAGAGAGAGAGATGTTTCGTTACAATAATATCCTTGAACCACAGTCCTATATTATGAGACCAAATTATATTACTCATTTTATCAAAATCCCACTGGTTATATATATATATATATATATATATATATATATATATATATATATATATATATATATATATATATATATGCATAGTAAATACTAAATACCTACCATTACATTATATTCTATATTTTGACAATTTTAGTGCTTGCACGTTTTTCAGAGCTGAGCACCACAAAATGAAATTTTCTTCATCTGCAAAAAATCATGACACAAGGGGAACGCTACGATCGGTAGTTCATCTGTATTTGATTGTTTTTCCCATATACAGAATTTTTATGTTAAATTTAGATACAGGTGAAAAGTAATCGTCATTTCTACATATTTTTCTCAAGGAATTTTAATTTTCTTGAACAAATGAGATGTAAGAGAGAGAGAGAGAGAGAGAGAGAGAGAGAGAGAGAGAGAGAGAGAGAGAGTGGCGAAAGCAAAACCTTCGTCAGATCTGAATGCAAGGTCGTGTCCCCTGTGCCAGGTAAGGGAGTGTTAGCAGTGTACTAAGTCTCTCAGAAGCAGATCCGATTCATCTCTGTAATATGTCTCACATTAAGCATTAATTTCATTAATATTATATGTAACGTCTCAGATCAGAGTGGTCGTATGAGGTAAAAAGTGACCAGTACAGTATGTACAGTGGGGCTCAAATCTCATGCGACATGACTTCATAGGATTTCGTTCAAAATTCACTAACTGGCAACCTAGCATGCTCCATATTTATCTAATATTTCAATGCGGAAACGCGATTATTTCATAAAATAAGGCTGCAATATGGTTCATAACAATGAAATCTATCATATATATCAAAATTGTAAGAAAATATTACGTTTAGGCAAATTTAGGAAAAAACGGTAACGAAACATTTCGAAAAGTTTCGTTCACTAACGCCGATGCGTTCGACAAAATGATTTCAACAAACGAATTTTTTAAATGTTGAAAAGAAAACAAAAAGGAATAAGTGTTCATAATATTGCAATATATTCTGAGCTGTAACCATTATAGTCCCATTCGATTATTTTACGCTCGACATTGAAAAACTAAGCAAAAAAATTCAAATAAATGAAAGTATTTATTTATAGTATACTCAAACGCATCATGATATCAACGGGTAGGTGTGGCCAGTGCGTAACACAACCATTTGAGTGGGAGTGGCGGGAACATGAATCACCTAGGTCCTAGACCTAGACAACCGCGAGCAGAGACTTCAAGATCGGATAGGAATGCAATCATTGAATTACATGGAGCAAACATTTCCAAAAATGAAATTGCCCCGTCGTCTTAGTATACACAGAGCGACAGTGTTTAGATGACTGAAAGGCACAGTGTAGGGCAAGGACTGTCTAATCAACGAAGAGCTGGTCGTCCCCGTTGCACCACGGAGGAGAAAGACGAAGAAATATTTGGTTTTGTTCGGTCACAGCCCATTTACTACATCAACCGCAGTGCTACGAGCAACAGATTTACACATATCAAGGCATACGATATACCGTCGGTTGCGAGAAAGAGGGCTTGAGTGCAGAATCCCAGCGCGAAAACCATTTCTAACACCAGCTCACAGGGAACACCGACTTGGCTTTGCTCTACAGCATCTTCCCAGTGATAAGCAGTTTTGGGAAAACATCATTTTTTGTGATGAAAAAACCTTCTGCATGACCAACAAGGGAGCTTTATTGCTGGCGTTCACCAAATAACAAGGTAATGCTGATGATTATGTGAGTGTTTTCCTTTTTTTTTTTTTCTTTTATAGCTAACATAGTTATGAGATGTAGGACTATCAGCATAGACTAGTAATTGTTAAATATATCTTTAATCCTGCTGTTGTTACTTTCAAGAATGAAAATAGCTTACCACGGGTAGTGTCTTTGTCAAAAAATAATATTATAGTAGTATTACCATTATGAATTTAGAAATCATCCATCGTAGGCCTAATTTTATATCAATTTTCTAAGCATGTAGGCTATTTTGGACATACATATATATATATATATATATATATATATATATATATATAATATATATATATATATACTGTGTGTGCGTGTGTGTGTGTGTGTGTGTAGAGAGAGAGAGATTAAAAAAAAAATCCCCCTTTTCAGGTATGCAGATAACCATATTCAACAACATCGTCGAAGCGGCAGAATTTCAGTAGGACTTTGGGGTTGGATGGCGTCTTGCGGACCAGGAGCACTGTGCTATTCATGAAAGACTGGATAGCTATCAGTATGTAGAAATACTGGAGGAAGTGCTGATACCCCTGTGAGAACTCTGCCCCGACCCAACTTATGCCCATCTGCATTGCCATGGACAACTCGCTGTTCATAACAGTAAATTAGTTAAAGATTGGTTGAAAAGTCATCCAGAAATCGTTCGTATTGAATGGCCCGCCAAATCTCCCCGACTTGAATCCAATAGAGAATTATGGGGTATCATGACTAAGGGAAGGAAGGTGGTATTCCAAATACAAAACACGCTTTAATTTCCCACTGTTTGTCAGTGTGGGAATCTTCAGAGGAACTGACGTATGTAAAAATTTAGTAGATTCAATGCCCAACAGGATTAATAGAGTAATCGATCATTTTAGGCTCTCATACAAAATATTAATTTCTTATTTCTTTAGGTATTATAGTTTCCTTATTATGGTGTAAAAATATATGTATTTCAGTTAAATATGATGTGTTACTGTTAAAGCTCTCAAGTATTTTATCTATCTATTTATCCAAATAGGTCTACATGAATGTAATTTTTTCTTTTTACTTGTGTTAGGACAATGAAATGCTCTTAAGAACATTTACTTTATATAGTTACAGGAATGTTTGTGTTTCATAAAAAATAGAATTAATTGTGTTATATTTCTTTACTTTACCACTTATAAAAATTTTTTTACTACCATATAACCAGATTTTCGCCCATGCAAGTTATACCTTGTTAACGCCAAGACATTGTTCCTAGGCCTAGATGTGTTATTTTCTCTACATGCTAAAAATACATTACAATAACGCTCACATTCTAATCATTTCTGGCCAGAGAGCATATGAAATAATCCGCATATTCTCGCACTTTAAGTTATCCAATGAACCAATACACACCAAAATTAAGCGGCACGACATTTATGAAAATAAGTCTTCGTTAGTCACATGTTTTTTTTTTTTTTTTTTTTTTTTGCATAGGCCCAGACGACGTTAATAGTAATGAACTATTTAATTGGATATCTATCTTCTCGAGATAATTTAGCAAAGAACGGATAATCTCTAAAAATAAACCTTTAGTAATTAGATTGCATCTCAGTAGTCTTGGATATTTTTGTTAGACCTATAAATCATTAACGCAGCATACACACCGTTTGAAAATAGCGTAAAACTTCGAAATCCAAATGAAACTGTTTGTAACGTATAATTCTAATTTTAAAAGTTTGTTATAACTGTTGAGTATTAGACCTACGGTCATATGCTGTAGAGGTAGTTGGAATGAACACTTCGAGTAGCAAGTTGTGCATGCTGGCATTGGAAACCCCACCAATCTTGTGTCGCCGTGCCAGGAGCTAACCAGTGAAAAAGTATAAGTATGAGTTCATTTGATATAAACTACGAATGATACCAGTGCAGTACATTGAAAGAGAGCATATCTATATATTCTTCAGGAAAATAGTATTTGTTGTGAACTCGCAAACTTGTCGACGTATGACATTCGAAATAAAACAAAAAGCGCTACTTGGCAACTGTTACGTTGAGTCTGAGAATCTGGACGATACAAAAAGAATCATGTCGCACGAGATTTGAGCCCCACTGTACATATATTATATACAGTATACAGTGTATATATATATATATATATATATATATATATATATATATATATATATATATATATATATAGAGAGAGAGAGAGAGAGAGAGAGAGAGAGAGAGAGAGAGACAGGGAGAGAGAGAGAGAGAGAGTTCTGGCAATCTTCTTAGACACGAAAATGAAAAGTGTTTCTTAGAAAATATCCAACAAAACGAGACGGTTGACGCAACGAGGGTATTAATACCCTAAGGCTCCTTCCTCACTACGGAGAAGCTTTTAATTAATAGCCATCAAGAGCTTCTTGCTTTAGTCTGAGATCAAAATAAACTGCCACTTCATTCATGGGCCACGATGATATTAATGAAAGCTGAATCTGAGACATGTTATGGATAATGTTAATTAATGCTGAATTTGAGACATGTTATAGATGATATTAATGAAAGCACTGAAATTGTCACAATGAATAATAAAAATCTACTATATCAAAATAAAACGGCTCTTAACAGAAGCCTACTCCTACTTATGACTTTATTTTTGCAAACGTCCATCACAATTTGCAACGCCAAGAGTAAATAAGAAAGACAATATAAATCTGGAAATATTAACAGGTTCCAAACAAGATAAGGTCACGACTTGTATCAATGACAGAATCGAAAACCTTTAGTTATATTCAGTATAGTTTATTGAATACACTGACTGTTAACAATTAATTTCAATCGAAAGTGACAAAGCTTTCCGGCTGAGATAATGAAATAAAAGCAGAATTATTTATTTACCAAATTCTGAATGAAAAACTGCAATTCAACAAACGAAGAACTAGAGAACAAATCCACTGCAAAACTATTTCTTTCTTACGAAAGTGTCTAAGAAAGAAATCAAAATGGCCAATTTGGAAGGGAGGGTTGGTATGGATTAATCAAGCAAAAATAAATAAATATCAAACACGAAACACAGCGAAGATTTTCGAACTTATGAAAAGGATCAGACAGAAAAGAGGAATTTAAAAAACGAGCGAAGAACAACGGAAAAGCCTAATTACAGAAATAATGAGTGTGTGGGTGTTGAGAGAGAGAGAGAGAGAGAGAGAGAGAGAGAGAGAGAGAGAGAGAGAGAGAGAGGAGCAATTTCATTACATTTCAGGCGAACTTTTAATTAAAACCACGCGGTTTCCTTCCCATAAATGAATGATGCTGAAATCGCAATAGAGAGATTCAAAGAAAACAACTTGTGGATTTTATTTTTATTTTTATTTTTTTGTCTTCCTTTTAATCACTGCCAACTCGGGCGACTTCTTCCCCAAAAGCAAATATTTCCCCAGACTTTGAAGCAAATACCTGATGTGAATTAGTATGGAGCGAAGGCGATGAAATGGAAAAATTCCAAGGCCTTTGAAGAATTAATTTAACTCTTCTGATCGAAATTGATGTACTACATTTTGACAAGTTCTATCCATAGATGGAAATCTAGGTCAGAGTTTTTAAAGATTACTTTTTCATAGGGTAACTCGGTGGGTGAATATTTGGCTAAGATATAAACATGAGATATTCAAATGTAATTTGCCGGAGGTTGTTACAAATCAAACATGAACTTCCGGTAACCCATTCACCTTTCTCCCGAACCTTTGTAAGACCTTGACGTTCGTTTTCAATGGTTGAATTTCA
>NC_087215.1:13662557-13667557 GCF_015104395.2 Macrobrachium nipponense | reverse complement strand
TCAAAGCTTTATGTTTCCCCTTTCCCAAGCGAAGAGCAGCGTTAGTCTTTTTCCTAAACATTAATTGCAAAGTTTCCCGAAGTCTAATTCACATTCCCACATATTCCCTTCTCATCTCCTCCTCTCTCCCTCCAGGCTTTTCATGCATCTTTTCTTCAACCATCTCATTTTTACTAAGAGTAGAGGCCGACGGTAAGGGCATCTAAATGTGTCTTTGTATCTCAGGCACGGAAAAAAAACGTGAAAAACGATAAGCAAATATGGATGGGGCAAAAAGTAGGAACAGGAATTTCCAAAGCTTGGCAGTTGAGGGAAATTAACAGTCGCTAAGTGAATTACCGTTCTCCACTGCGTCTTTGTTCATTTAAACGTGAATATCGAGCTAAAACTTTCCTATATAGTTAAACTCGTTATAGAAAACGGAAAGAAAACGGAACTTGAAACCAACTCACAGGAACAATCAAACCAAATGGGCCTCTTACAAGGCAGCAATAAGGTCCTCGAAGCAGAGATAATTCCTTTCCACGCATGTTCAAGAGGGTCTTCTCACGACCTATGAAATGATGAAGTAATCGTCACTAATTAACGACCACAGAGACGAACGATAGAACGACATATCGAGTGGCTCGAGGGAACTCTTGGGACGGCAGACGGCGTCTCCTGCCATATTCAGAGAAATCGTTTTGAGGAATGAGATCCTTCCAGACTCTTGTTCTGGAGGTATCCTTTCTGAAGGGTTTCCAGCAAAAGGGAACCTAATGGGAATTCAATTTGGTAGTCTGTCAATGATAGATTCAGCTGACCTTATTTGTAAGAGCAGCCAGTTAAATCCCCTGCGAATAGGAATGCAGAATAGGATATTAGCAAAAAACTACACAAATAAATATAAAAAAAATAAAATAAAAATGAAAAATGAGTGTACTTTTGATTCTTCACTTCAAATATTTATTTATTCCTGAAAATTGACTGATTGATTGATTTAGCTACCAACTAAAACCTAGAGGGGGAACGACCAATCTCTCGAGAGAGTCCACATAGGCAGGATGTATGTTCCATCTCTCCTGATGGATATGTCTTTGCAAAAGTACCCTTAGGAGATGTGGAAACATACATCCTGCCTATATGAACTCTCTCGAGAGGACTGAATTTTCGACTTTCCAGCCCTGTTTGTGATTCGCTTATCAACAGCCAAATCAGGAGCGTCGTAGAGGCTGGACCTAGACATCGGATGCAGCTTGATGTGAATCTATTATAGCAATCGACGAGTAATCACTGACTTAGGAGCAAATAGAAACGTCTTCAGTTGGAAGGGAAAGGTTCAAGCAAATTGAAAATGGCGCCATTCCTGTAGATATCAAAGTCAGTCAATTTTATTTCAAGGAGAATTGCGAGCGTAAGCAGAGAGCACTATAGATTTTATGTAACATTCACATTGTAAAAAAAAAAAAATAAATAAACAAAAAAAATAAAATAAAAAAAATGCAAAAAGTATAGACAATAAGATGGACAACACGTAGATATTACACGAAATATTACAAGACGCAAAAAAAACACCAAAGGTACGATACAAATAAGGGACGATACGAAAAGAAAATGTAAGAAAAGAGGAAGATATATGCGAAAACTATAATAAAAAAGGAAAATAATTGGATGTGTAACTAGAGCAGAGATTTTTTAAAAGAGTAATACGTAAAAACATGATCGAGAGAAGGAATGAGAATTAAAGAGAGAGAGAGAGAGCTCATGTACTAGTAGATAAAAGTGAATCTATACAAAATTCAAATCATCAAGAAACTCCCTTCAAAACAAAAGGTTAGAATAACTTGAATGAATAATTTAATTTAAATAAATAAATGAAGAAATAAAAAATAAATCTATAATGAATAATGTTCTATACCAAAGACTAGTCGGTCATCTCTTGAACGATCGACAGAAACAAACAATGAGAGAGAGAGAGAGAGAGAGAGAGAGAGGTGAGAGAGAGAGAGATGAGAGAGAGAGAAATGAGGGGAAACCAATACACAAGGATAATTTTTAAAGCAGAAAGGGCAGAACAAAGAGAAGGAAGTGGGAGGAATGTAAAAGAAAGACTTTTTAAAACGGGTAGGGAGAATACTATATATATATATATATATATATATATATATATATATATATATATATATATATATATATATATATATATATATATATATATATATATATATATATATATATATATATATATATATATATGTTAAATACTGATTAGTAGATATTATGTATACTGTGACAATTTCAGTGCTTGCACTTCTTCAGAACCAAGTACAGCAAAAGTGAAAGCATAATGATGGTGGCATCAATTTTCGGTTATACAGCGACAGCGAACGATCAGTAGCCATCTTTATTTGGTTGTTTTTTCTCATATAAGGAATTATGTTAAATTTAGCCACAGTTGAAAAATAACCGTCATTTCTTCATATTCTTCTCAAGAAGCTTTTCATTGTCTATATAAACTTTGATAAGAACACAAAAAACCATTCAACAAATGAGATTGAAAAACAGAGAGAGTGGAGACTGGCGAAAGCAAAAGCCTCATCCGCTCTGAATCCCAGGCCGTGTCCCCTGTGCTTACCTGGCACAGGGGACACGACCTGGGATTCAGAGCTGATGAGGATTTTGCTTTCGCCAGTCTCCCCTCTCTCTCTCTCTCTCTCTCTCTCTCTCTCTCTCTCTCTCTCTCATTTCTCGAACGATTTCTTTTCATAATCAAACTTAAATAGACGATGAAAACTTCTTGAGAAAAATATGAAGACATTATGATTATTTTCCAACTGTGGCTAAATTTAACATAAAATTCTGTATACGGGAAAAGGAATCAAATAAAGATGGCTATTGATCGTAGCGTTTGCCTTGTGTCATGAGTAGGGTCTTTTGTCGATTGAAGAATTACATTTTTGTGGTGCTAAGCTCTGAAAGAGACAAGCACTAAAATTCTCTAAATACATAATACAAATTAATTTTCAGTATATAATGAATATATATATATATATATATATATATATATATATATATATATATATATAAAATAAATGTATATATATATATATATATATATATATATATATATATATATATATATATATATATATATATATACATATGTATATAATATATATATATATATATATATATATATATATATATATATATATATATATAAATTTATCATCACAGGTATATTTCTACATCAAAAACCAGTGAGGACTTTGATAAACACACGCGGTATGCTTAATTAAACTCTTATATAGATATAAGTATACGATAGCAGTGGAAGGAGAGCGCTGAAAACGTATAATCTGAAACATAGGCCTAAGCCATTAGAATCCCACACAGGGTAGAAGCGCTAATTTAAATTCCTACCAAAATGAGGAAATACAACTCTGGACGTCCTGCTACTGTGAAGGTTTTCGAAATCACAAGTGAAGGAAATGGATTATGTGGAAAACACATTTCTTTGACAGTCTAACAACTGACTAAAAAAAATAGTTCATTATAACAAAGAAATCACGATGGACAGTCGCTATCAGGAGAAGGCAATAAGATATTTAATATATAAAGAAACTGAACACACACGCGCACACACACGCACACACACACATATATATTATATATATATATATATATATATATATATATATATATATATATATATATATATATCAAACTACAAATGGTCCTTTAATATCTAATTCGCTCTACCTCGGAATTAATATATTTTCATATATGTTTAACCGAGGGGGAATTTATTAAGCGATAATAGAATTAGCGATCGACAGACACGAACCATCGACCTCTCAATTCTAGGACTGGCAGTGAAGCCCCAAAACCACCCCGCCACCGCAAGAGATATAAGTATATGCCGCCTCCCACCTTGAATACCTGCCTGCGCATAGGTATTTTTTGTTTTGGAGACTGCATACAACCATCTCGTTCTCGGTTGTGTGTAGTGCTTTTGCCCGCATGGTGGCGGGGTGGTTTTGGGGCTTCACTGCCAGTCTAGAATTGAGAGGTCGATGGTTCGCGTCTGTCGATCGCCAATTCTATTATCGCTTAATAAATTCCTCCTTGGTTAAACATATATGAAAATATATTATTTCGATGTAGAGCGAATTAGATATTAAAGGTTATTTGTAGTTCGATATATGTATATGAATCACGGTAATGTGATAGCTTTATATATATATATATATATATATATATATATATATATATATATATATATAAAAAATATATATATATATATATATATATATATATATATATATATATATATATATATATATATATATATATATATATATATATATATAGGATATATATAATCTAGATTTCGTACAGGAATGTCAGCGCTCGCACTTTTTCAGTAGCTGAGTGCCTCAAAAAGAAAATAAAACATCCCCACAGTAACCGAAACAGCACAGAGGGAGCACTGCAATCAGTAGCCATATATAATTGATTTGATTTTCTGTACAGGAAATTTCTATGTTAAATTCAGTCTAGCTCGAAGAGTAACCACCGTTTGTGACGCTTTTTATGGAAGAAGCCATAATTCTATATATTTAATTTTGGTCTAGAGACTTGAATCGTTTAAAAACAAAAATGAGACTTAAAAAGTTCCAAAAAGTCTAAAGCAAAAGCTTCGTCAGATCTGAATCTCAGGTCGTGTCCCCTGAGCCAGGTAAGCAAGGAAGCTCCGATTTCTCTCTGTCTTCTCCTTCTTCTTCCATTTCTTCAAACGGCAGTTGTGCCTCTGTCCAGGATGGAGGGGAATAAGGAGCAACAGGGTGATCAGTTGACCACAGTCAATATCATAGAGGGGCAACCACCCTGCCGAGCGTGTGACCGAGGGCAGCCATATTGAAAGGTCTCGGTCTAGCTCATAGTACTATATTTTATTACTATTATTATTTTTCTTTTTTTTTACTATTATTATTATTATTATTGCTTGTACCCAATTT
>NC_087215.1:13652557-13657557 GCF_015104395.2 Macrobrachium nipponense | reverse complement strand
CGTATAATCTGAAACATAGGCCTAAGCCATTAAGAATCCCACCGGGGTAGAAACGCTAATTTAAAAGCCCAATTTAGAAGACGAAACTCGTATTCTACGTTTCGCAGACATCCTGCTACAGCGAAGGTTTTCGAAATCACAAGTTGACGGTATGGATTATAGTGGTAAAAAAATTTTCTCACAGTCTAACGAATGACTGAAAAAAAAAAATAGTTCATTATAACAATGAAATCACGATGGCCAGTCGCTATCAGGAGAAGCCAATAAGATATTTAATATAATAAAGAAAACTTGAACACACACACACACAGACACACACAGACACACACACACACACACATATATATTAAAATATATATATATATATAATATATATATATATATATATATATATATATATATATATATATATATATATATATATATATATATATATATATATATATATATTATATATATATATGTATATATATACATATATATAAAGGTTTTTTGCCACGAAGGAAAAAAATGAAAAAGTGAGATAGCCAAGTACTTTCGGTCCTGTTCGGACCCTTTACAGAGGCAAACTGTTTGCCTCTGTAAAGGGTCCGAACAGGACCGAAAGTACTTGGCTATCTCACTTTTTCATTTTTTTCCTTCGTGGCAAAAAACCTTTATTTATACATAGCATCACGTTTTATATACTTCGTGATCAAGTTATTCATATATATATATATATATATATATATATATATATATATATATATATATATATATATATATATATATAATCTAGATTTCGTTTGAGATTATCAGTGCTCGCACTTTTTCAGTAGCTGAGCGCCTCAAAAAGAAAATAAAACCTCCACATCGATACCGGATACCACAGAGGGAGCACTGCAATCAGTAGCCACATATATTGGATTTGATTTTCTGTACAGGATATTTCTATGTTAAATTCAGTCTAGCTCGAAGAGTAACCACCCCCGCTTGTGACGCTTTTTATGTAAGAAACATAATTCTAGAATTTATTTGGTCCAAAGACTTGAATCGTTTAAAAATGAGACTTAAAAAATGAGATAAAAGTCTAAAGCAAAAGCTTCATCGGATCTGAATCTCAGGTCGTGTCCCCTGTGCCAGGTAAGCAAGGAAGCTCCGATTTCTCTCTGGCTTCTTCTTCTCCTTCTTCCATTTCCTCAAACGCCAGTTGTGCCTCTGTCCAGGATGGAAGGAAATAATGAGCAACAGGATGATCAGTCACTTAATAAAATGTCTAACCACAGAGCGTCATTATCTTGGAGCAGCGACCACCTTGCTGAGCTCTGAAAGGGCGGAAGCACTAAAATTGTCACAATGCATAATAAAATCTGCTATATCAAAATAAAAAGGCTCTCAACAGGAACTTACTCCTACTTATGAATTTATTTTTGTAAATGTCCATCACAATTTGCAACGTCAAGCGTAAAAATTAAGATAAATTAGGAAATATTAACATATTGCAAACAAGACAAGGTCACGACTTGTATCAATGACAGAATCAAAAACCTTTAGTTACATTCAGTACTGTTCATTGAATACACTGACTGTTAACAATTACTTTCAGCCAAAACTGATAGTTTTTTTGGCTGAAATAATGAAGTCAAAGCAGAAACTATTTACTAAAATCTGAATGAAAAACTGCAATAATACAGAACAAACTCCACTGCAAAACGATTTCTTTCTTACGACATCGTCCAAGAAAGAAATCAAAATGGCCAAGGGGTGAGGGGGGGAGTTTATTATTCATGCAGTGAAAATAAAATAAACGTCAAACACGAAAGAAAGCGAAGATTTTGCGGTGAACTTATTAAAAATTGTCAGAGAAAAGAAAAATTTAAATTAAAAAAACGAGCGAAGAACAAAGAAAAAGCCTAATTACAGCAATAATGAGTGCGTGGGTGAATTTCATTATACATTTCAAGGGAACTTTTAATTAAGACCACGTGGTTTCCTTCCCATAAATGAATGATGTTGAAGTCCCAAATAGAGAGATTCAAGGAAAACAAACTTGGGGATTTTATTTTCTTTTGTTCTTCCTTTTAATCCCCGCTAACTCGAGCGACTTCTTCCCCAAAAGCAAACATTTCCCCAGACTTGGAAGCAAATAGCTGATGTGAATTAATATGGATCGAAGAGGAAGGGGAGCCACAGATGAAAGGGGAAAATTCCAAAGCCTTTGCAGTCAATTTCATTATTGTAATTATTTGAAATTTATGTACATTTTGACAAGCTCTATCCATGGATGGAAATCTAGATCAGAGGTCTCATAAGGTCACTTTTTCAAAAGGTATCTCGGTGGCTGATTATTTGGCTAAGATATAAACGAGAATTCAAATGTCATTTGACGGAGGTTGTTACAAAATCAAACAAACATAAACTTCCGGTAAAACCCAAATCCACCTTTCTCCCAGTAACCTTTTAAGACCGTGACGTTCGTTTTCAATGGTTGAATCTCATTAGCAAAAAAGAGAAATTTGCCCACAGCGACTGTTGAATTGTAAACACCAACAATGTCGTCTTTGAATGTACATACGCGTTGTAATTCTTTAGGTAATAATTGTACGAGAGAGAGAGAGAGAGAGAGAGAGAGAGAGCTCCTCTCTCCCTCATTCATGAGAGAAATTCTATTTGCAGAAGAGAGGAGGAAGAGTCGAGAACAGATCAAAAGGCTTGTTATTATCATCTACGGAATCTATAGACTTTCATTTCCACCTACTCTTGGGACCTTATTTGTTATTCAAATCAGCCAGCGCGCATGCGCCCGCACACCACAGGGGTTCTATGGTGCTCGATTACGTAACACTTGATACGCGAAATCGAATCGATATTTGTTGTACGAGACAACATTCGCATGCGCATAGCATGTATTCCAATGGCGAGCTACGTCATCTATAAAACGTTTGGATAAATATGACAAATGAACAAACTGGAAATGTATAAATACTGAATAATGACGACCAGTCGCAACAAAACATAAAAACAAAAACAAACAAACAAACAAACACAGGATGATAAAAGGTAAATGAATTGAGAAAATAAAAATATATATACAATAACGACACCGGATAAATTGAGAAAATAAATAAAAAACAGTCAAATAATAGGACGAATTAAGAAAATAAAAAAAATCATACAGTTAACGAAACGGAACGAGGAAAGAAAGGAGAGATTAAAAAACGATCAGAAATACACCAACGCGAAAGCAAGGTAAAGAAACGGAACTTCAGAGAGACGAAAGAAAAAACATTTTTGAAAATGTGGGAGTTTTTAAAAACCATAAATATAACGGTAAGAAAAATACATGACAGGAAAAAAGAAGAAATAATATAAAGAAGAAACAATAAAACCAAAAACAGATAATGTATTTTTATAAAAAGTATATATATACGTATATATATATATATATATATATAATATATAGATATATATATATATATATATTATATATATATATATATATATATATATATATATATACTATATATATATATATAGATATTATATATATATATGTATTATATACATATATATATATATATATATATATATATATATATATATATATATATATATATATATATATATATTATATATATATATATATATATAAAATATATATATATAAACGTGTACTGCATCTTTCAAGATAAAAAGAAAAAGAGATTTTCTTCGTCTTTTCAACCTTTTATATCATGAATCCTAACCTCACCCCTCCCCCCCGACAACACAACCTAGCACTAGTCCCATTACAGGATCCTACCCTCCCCAAGATGAAAAGGAACCCGAAGTAAGAATCCTGTCCCATTCCTATCCTTGTGTGAGGCGCAGGATTTCCTTCTTGCCTCTCGATCCTACAGGAAGGATCCCATGTTCCCCGCAGGGCATCTCCTCCTGAAGGGGGAGAGAGAGAGAGAGAGAGAGTCATGAACAACATATGTATATATATTGTTTATAAACAGTTTATATTTTCAAGAACTTTTCTTGAGAGAGAGAGAGAGAGAGAGAGAGATATTATGAAAAAAATATGTTTATATATAAATTTGTGGAGCTAGATTTTTGTCACCGTTTATATTCTAAACAGTTTTCTGGAGAGAGAGAGAGAGAGAGAGAGAGAGAGATAGGAGAGAGTATGAAGAGAGAGAGAGAGAGAGAGAGATTATGAAACAAAATAAATAAAATGTTCATATATATAAATATATATATATTATATATATATATATATATATATATATATTATATATATATATATATATATATATAATTAATACTTAAATATGTTATGACCAGGAGAATTTAATGAAACCGGCCTTACTGACCAAATAATCTATAAACAACAGCTTTTTATAAGTCAGCAACCACTAATATGGCCTTCTTTATGACGGAACAAGAAAGGACGTTTTGCAAGATACGTTTTCCGCCATCGTGGTCAACATACATGAGCGCGACCTTGCCAGGTCTTTCAGTCTAGTTTGGTTAATACTCTCTAAAGGCTAGTTTGGTTGAGGGACGGGCGGGGTGGGAGGGGGGGGGGCAGATGGTTGCAAGGTATACAAATCAGGTTATGGGAGATTTGTGAATCTGAAATCGTCGTTTTTAAATCTCAAATTTGACTGGAAGATTTAAATTAGCATTTTACCTAAATGATATCAAAGTACGGAATAATAGTTGCGACTAAACGATTACAAAATATAAAACATCAAACGCAGCCAAGATTAACATTCGTAATCGTTCTATTCAAGCAGCCTAAAACTAACACTTCATATATAAAAAGTATTACTAATAAAACATTTGACAAGAGCATTTACAGACTGCAAACCTTCGCCAGGGCTAAAGCATTCACGGCCAAAACCAAAAGGACCTTTTTCCACGTAACTTACATTCCTAGCTTTCCACGAAGCACATTCCTAACTCTCCCAAACCCAAAACTAACTTTCCTATCTCTCCCACAAGTTTACATTTCTATCTCTTCCACTCCTACA
>NC_087215.1:13637557-13647557 GCF_015104395.2 Macrobrachium nipponense | reverse complement strand
TAGTTTCCTCCTCAAAAAATATTTTGCAGCGTTATTGGTAGGCCAGTTTTAGGTTACAATAACTTAAATATTTCAATATATAAAAAAAAAATTAGGCCTACGAGACAAGAAGGCATCAAACGTGTCTATATAATAATAATTTTTATAGCTCTAAAGTCAAGTAGGAGAGAGAGAGAGAGAGAGAGAGAGAGAGAGAGAGAGATACTCCCTGATCACAAACAAAAGTTTTATAGTCTTAGAGACAAAAAAAAAAAAAAAAACTTTGTTGTTTATATAAACTTGGAGGAGTAAATTGCTGCTCCATTGTTGGAGGCTCTATTTTGTGCAAGAGAGCACAAAGACGCAGATGTTGTTCTTCCCTTAATTCTAAAGTGGACTTTGGACCCACAACAAAGGCCACCCATGGAAACGTGAAGGAGAAAATACATTAAGAAAACACCGGAGTTATTATTGAAAGTCAATAGTGGTAGTTTTCTGAAATCAAATTGGCTTTTTTGTTGCTGTTCTTGTTGTTGCTACAGAACTTTTTTGTTGTTGTTGTTGTTGCTACGGAAAATGAAGGGAAAACGGCAAATCTATTTAGCATTCAGAACAATGCTGATGTAGCCATCTGGGTTTCAGCTTCCGTACTGTGGTCAGAAAATAAAACAGCCTGAATTTTCCAATATCAGGAACCACGCTTCTAATTGCAAAATTGAAATAAAAAAAGAACAATTCAAAATAATAGATTATGTCAAAAATCCTGACCATCTAACTACCCTCGAGGCGTTATACATTAAGAAACTTGTTCCTTCACTCAATAGCAATACCTCCTCAGCAAACTCTATACCTGGCATAGTTGACGTCGTCTTCGTCACTGGTTTTTTTAGTCATTCCGATCTTCTCTCTACATTATTGACGGTGGTGTTTGGGTTTTTGTTCTCTCTCTTTACCTTTGTATTTTTTTACTCTGATTTTCAACAATTTTTAAGACTATTTTAATATTTGTGAGTTCTTTTTTATCATTGAATGTTATTTATGTGTCTCTTTGCTCTTTTACAGACTGATGATGCACAGAAAGTTTTAATTTGTGTCGAAACGTTTCGTTGGAAATAAACTTGATTCCTTTTAATCGTTGTATCATGGACACCTTCTGAAGCTCCTATATATTTATTTAACTAAGCCTATATATATATATATATATATATATATATATATATATATATATATATGATATATATATATATAGGATATATATATATACATATATATATCATATATATATATATATATTATATATATATATATATATATATATATATATATATATATATACACTCGCCGCAGTGTTGCCAAAGCGCGGAGAAATAACCAAAAGTGCGGAGAGGATTCGAGGGGGAGGCATTGAATGCAGAGCTGAGGTCTGCACTCCTCACGTATGCGGCGCTGTAGGTCCGCATATAGTATATATGCTTTTAAAACTTTTTTCATTAATAAAAAATGATTGAAATTATATAATATTTTTGAAAATACTAATATTTTTGAAAAATTAACCATTTTCACTAGTCTCGAGTGTTCGTGAGCCAATATCAGATACGATCATATACGATTTCACTTTAAGAACCGATTTTGTCAACAGCAGATGACGTAACCCAATGCATTCATTCTTTAGGTCCAGCAATCTTTAATTTGCCTTTGTAATTATATATATAGGTTAGTAAAATTTGGTTAATTTGTGAAATCTTAGGGTGAAGACTGACTTAAATTAATGTAAACTTAGTCATGTGTAAACGAGTTTTTATTTATTTTTTGAGAAAACAACTGCAAATATGTATTAGGCAATTTCATTAGTTGAAGTGATTCAACTGATTATAACCGAATAAGTTTCGATATCAGTATGCTAGAAAGTGGTGTATTATAATCGTGGATTTCTTTATATTAATGTAGCTCATTGATAAAAAAGGACCTATTATGATGTGATCTTTTCCAATTTTTTGAAACTCATAGCCCTGAATAGGGCATTCGTTTGGCTTAGGATTGGCGCATGTGTACCATAAATCATGCATAATATGCTGTCCATTCTCTTGGGGAAATATCTCATTTCAAAATATCCGGATCATAAAAGGTGGCATATAGACCTACATGTTTCACATCGTTTTTGTCAGTTTACAATGTTTATGGCATTGATTTTAAGCCTAGACCTATGTTATATATTAGGTTGTTTATTATCATTAATACTTCAGCAAACGTTTGATTTAACCATACAGCATATTACCTAAAGTGACAAATGTGGCTTTAAAAAAGAAAAGAAAAGAATAAACTACTTATTATATCGAAGGAATTTATGGAGCTTGTCAACTTACCCTGTGGGGAACGCAAAGAAATGAATGCAAAAACAACCGTTTTTAGTAAAGAAATACATTTTAGTGCAGTTTTTTGTAACTTCCCACTTTATGAATAAAAAATTTACTTGCCCTTGTTCACTTTGTAGCCTAATTTACGCATCAAATCATATACAACAATCATAAATATAAAACAGGTACACACACACACACAATATATATATATATATGTATATATATATATATATATATATATATATATATATATATATATATATATATATATCGAATGTAATAAACCAACTTCAAGACTGAACATTGTCCGCGTATCTCGTTCGATTCTAAATTTTACTATCATTAAAGTTACGTAATGTTTCAAAATATATGAAGCACCTGAATTTCGGAAAGGGGGAAAATCTTACTCTAAAAAAAGTTTAATTAGTAAACCCAAACTCATATACTGGAAAAAGATACGGTTAATATAATATAACCAGGATGACTATTTCGTCTAGTTAGTGTAGCAACATAACATTGCTTGGCAATTAACACTACACACCTCCCGGTGCGAAGCTAACTTTCTTTCTAGGTGACGTGCGGACTTCGCGGCAACCTGATACTCGGTAAATACCGACAATCAGATTGTCTTGTGACAATTTTAGTGCTTGCACTTTTTCAGAGCTAAGCACCACAAAAATGAACTTCCGAAGCTTTTCTACCAGATGTGACACAAGGGGAACGCTACGATCAGTAGCCAACTTTATTTGATCGTTTTTCCCAGATAAGGAATTTTTATGTTAAATTTAGCCACAGCTGAAAAATAATACCCATTTCTTCATATTTTCCACAATAAGTTTTAATTTTCCATCTAATTTTGATAAGGACACAAAAATCTTTCAAAGAATGAGATTGAAAATCAGAGAGAGAGAGAGAGAGAGGATACTGGCGAAAGCAAAAGCCTCATCAGCTCTGAATCCCAGGCCGTGTCCCCTGCGCTTACCTGGCACAGGGGACACGACCTGGGATTCAGAGCTGATGAGGCTTTTGCTTTCGTCAGTTTCCTCTCTCTCTCTCTCTCTCTCTCTCTATTTGTCAAACGATTTCTGTTTCATTATCAAAATTAAATAGAAAATTAAAACTCCGTGAGAAAAATATGAAGAAATCACGATTATTTTTCACCTAAGGCTAAATTTGACAAAATTTCTGTATACGGAAAAACAATAAAAAAGAAAGATGCGGTTACTGATCGTTGTGTTCGTCATGTGTTAATCCTTGGGTCGTTGACACATCTTGCTTTCATTTTTGCGGTGCTAAGCCCTAAAATGGGCGGAAGCACTAAAATTGTCCCAATGCATAAGAAAATCTGCTATTTCAAAATAAAAAGGTTCTCAACAGAAACTTACTCCTACTTATGAATTTATTTTGGTAAATGTCCATCACAATTTGTAACGTCAAACGTAAAAAATAAAATAAATCAGGAAATATTAACAGATTGCAAACAAGACAAGGTCACGACTTGTATCAATGACAGAGTCAAAAACATTTAGTTACATTCAGTACAGTTCACTAAATACACTGACTGTTAACAATTACTTTCAGTCGAAACTGACAAAGTTTTCTGGCTGAGATCATGAAATAAAAGCAGAATTATTTACCAAAATCTGAATGAAAAGCTGCAATTAAACAAACGAAGAACTAGAAAACAAATCCACTGCAAAACTATTTCTTTCCTACGGTATCATCCAAGAAAGAAATCAAAGCGGCTAAGGGGGGAAGGGAGGTTATGGATTCACTCAGTCAAAATAGATAAATGTTAAACACGAAACACAGCGAAGATTTTCGGAGAACTCATGAAAAGGGTCAGACAGAAAAGAGAAATTTAAAAAACGATCGGAGAACAACGAAAGAGCCTAATTACAGAAATAGTGAGTGCGTGGGTGTTGAGAGAGAGAGAGAGAGAGAGAGAGAGAGGAGCAATTTCATTACATTTCAGGCGAACTTTTAATTAAAACCACGTGGTTTCCTTCCCATAAATGAATGAATCTGAAATCGCAAATAGAGAGATTAAAAAAAAAAAAAAAAAAAACTGGGGAAATATATTATTTTTCCCTTCCTTTTAATCCCCGCCAACTGGCGCGACTTCTTCCCCAAAAGCAAATATTTCCCCAGACTTGGTAACAAATAGCTGATGTGAATTAATATGGAGCGAAGACGATGGAGCGCCAGAGAGGAAAGGGGGAAAGTTCCGAAGCCTTTATAGAGTTAACTTCACTGTTCCAATTATTTGAAATTGATGTACGTTTTGACAAGCTCTACCATGGATGGAAATCTAGGTCAAAGGTCTCACAAGGTTATTTTTTCACAGGGTAACTCGGTAGCTGATTATCTGGCCAAGATATAAACATGATATATTCAAATGTCATTTTACAAACCCAACATGACCTTACGGTAACCCATTCACCTTTCTTCCAATCCTTTTCAAATCTAACAAAAAATAACGACTATCGCACCTAAAAGAAAATTGAAGTAAGGAGGGAGAAACAAAGGTAAAATCCTCATAAAATGTTAAATAAAGGTATATGGACATAAAGGGTACTAAGGAGAGAGAGAGAGAGAGAGAGAGAGAGAGAGAGAGAGAGAGAGAGAAATATACGCGATGAGGGAAACCAATACACGATGAATAATACTTAAAGCAGAAAGGCAGAGCAATGTGAAGTGAGAGATATGAAAAAAGGAAGACTCAAAAAAAAAAAAGGCAATGAGAACCTCTCTCTCTCTCTCTCTCTCTCTCTCTCTCTCTCTCTCTCTCTCTCTCCTACTCTCCTCTCGTCCTCTCTCCTCTCTATATAATATATATATATATATATATATATATATATATATATATATATATATATATATATATATATATATATATATCAACACGTACATTCATAAATCAAACAAAGAAGCTGAATTGGAGACACATTCAGCTAACTGAAACTTAACATCTCCACTTCTAACAACCGGCGTAAGAGAGGAGCCTTCTACACTTATTGTCAGAATTTATAAAGTTTTTTATATCTATTGGATTTTGTAGTTGTCGACACGATCCCAAATCGAGAGCTGGTGGAGGCAGTATATTTAATTCGAGGAAGGCTCTTGGTGGCATAAGGCCGGTGGACTCAAACCGTCCAAGAAACCAGCGGCAGATTCTTTTCTTGAGCTGGAATCTTGGAAATCTTGGAAGATGTCTTCCAAATGCCTCAGTTCTCGATAGTTCTGCCACAGTCAAGACCCCCTTGGATCATGTTGCAAATTGGAATATGCAACGGACAAAGAGAGAGAGAGAGAGAGAGAGAGAGAGAGGGGCTAGCGCATGGTGATGTTTCGTTACAATAATATCCTTGAACCACAGTCCTATAATATGAGACCAAATTATATTAATCAATTCATCAATGTCCCCACTGATATATATATATATATATATATATATATATATATATATATATATATATATATATATATATATATATATATAATAACACACACACACAGATAGAGAGAGGGAGTAAATTCTTACCATTAGATTGTAATCTATATTGTGACAATTTTAGTACTTGCACTTTTTCAGAGCTGAGCACCACAAAAATGAAATTGACTGTAAATCTTAAAAAAATTAAAATGACACAAAGGGGACGCTACGATCGGTAGCCATCTTTATTTGATTGTTTTTTTCCGTATGCAGAATTTTTATGTTAAATTTAGCTACAGGTGAAAAGTAATCGTAATTTCTACATATTTTTCTCAAGAAGTTTTAATTTCTTGAACAAATAGAGAGATTGAAATAAAGAGCGAGAGAGAGTGGATACTGGCGACAAAGCAAAGCCTCATCTGCTCTGAATCCCAGATCGTGTCCCTTGTGCCAGGTAAGCGAGTGATAGTCAGTTGTACTAAGTCTCTCAGAAGCAGATCCGATTCATCTCTGTAATATAGCTCAGATTAATAACTAATTTCATTAATATTATATGTAACATGTCTCAGATTCAGAATGGTCGTATCAGGTAAAAAGTGACCAGTACATTAGTTTATATATATATATATATATATATATATATATATAGATATATATATATATATATATATATATATATAAGGTGACCACTACATTATGTATATATATATATATGTGTATATACATTATGTATATATATATATATATATATATATATATATATATATATATATATATATATATATCATATATATATAGAGAGAGAGAGAGAGAGAGAGAGAGAGAGAGAGAGAGAGAGAGAGAGAGAGAGAGAGAGTTCTGGCAATCTTCTTAGGCAAGAAGATATGTTAATTCAGTTGTATTCCACAAAAGGGAAAAAGAAAAATGTGTTTCTTTGAAAATGCCCAACAGACGAGACGGTTGACGCAACGAGGGTATTAATACCCAAAGGCTTCTTCCTCACTACAAAGAAGCCTTTAAATTAATAGACATCAAGAGCTTCTTGCTTTACTCTGAGATCAAAATTAACTGCCACTTCATTCATGGCCACGATGATATTTAAGCCGAATCTAAGACATGTGATGGATAATGTTAAAAAATGCTGAATCTGAGACATGATACAGATATCAATTAATGCTGAATTTGAGATATGTTATGGATAATATTAATGAAAGCTGAACCTGAGACACGATACAGAGAGGAAGCAGATCTGCTTCTGAGAACACATAGTGCAACTAACACTCGCTTACCTGGCACAGGGGACACGACCTGGGATTCAGAGCTGATGAGGCTTTTGCTTTCGCCACTCTCCACTCTCTCTCTCTCTCTCTCTCTCTCCTCTATTTCAGTCTCATTTGTCGAACGATTTCTGTTTCATTATCAAACTTAAATAGACAATGAAAACTTCTTGAGATGAAACACATTGTGATTATTTTCCAACTGTGGCTAAATTTAACATAAAAATTCTGCATTCGGGAAAATCAATCAAATAAAGTTGGCTACTGATCGTAGCGTTCCCCTTGTGTCATGTCTCTTTGATTCTAATCCATAATTACATTTTTGTGGTGCTAAGCTCTGAAAGAGCGTAAGCACTAAAATTCTCACAATACATAATTCAATCTAATTGTCAGTATTTACAGAATATACACACACACACACACACACACACACACACATATAATATATTATATATATATATATATATATATATATATATATATATATATATATATATATATATATGCATACATATAAATTTTAACATCACAGGTATATTTCTACTACAAAACCAGTGGGGACTTTGATAAACACACGCGTATTCTTAATTAAAACACTTATAGGGATATAAGAAGTACTATGATAGCAGTGGAAGCAGAGCCCTAAAAAACGTATAATCTGAAACATAGGCCTAAGCCATTAGAATCCCACCCACCCGGGGTAGAAGCGCCAATTTAAAAGCCCAATTTAGATTACGAAACTCGTATTCTTCGTTTTGCAGACGTCCTGCTACAGCGAATGGTTTTCGAAATCACAAGTGACGGTAATGGATTGTATGTGTAAAAAAATTTTTCTCACAGTCTAACGAATGACTGAAAAAAAAAATAGTTCATTATAACAATGAAATCACGATGGCCAGTCGCTATCAGGAGAAGCCAATAAGAATATTTAATATATAAAGAAACTGCACACACACACACACACACACACACACACACACACACATATAGTATATATATATATATATATATATATATATATATATATATATATATATATATATATATATATATATATAATATATATTATATATATATATATATATATATATATATATATATATATATATATATATATATATATATATATATACATATATATAAAGGTTTTTTTGCCACGAAGGAAAAAAATGAAAAAGTGAGATAGCCAATTTACTTTACTTTCGTCTTGTTCGGACCCTTTACAGAGGCAAACTGTTTGCCTCTGTAAAGGGTCCGAACAGGACCGAAAGTACTTGGCTATCTCACTTTTTCATTTTTTTCCTTCGTGGCAAAAAACCTTTATTTATACATAGCATCACGTATTATATACTTCGTGATCAAGTTATTCATAATATATATATATATATATATATATATATATATATATATATATATATAAAATAAATATATATATAATCTATATTTCGTTTGAGATTTCAGTGCTCGCACTTTTTCAGTAGCTGGGCGAGCGCCTCAAATAAAACCTCCACATCAATACCGGATAGCACAGAGGGAGCACTGCAATCAGTAGCCACATATATTGGATTTGATTTTCTGTACAGGATATTTCTATGTTAAATTCAGTCTAGCTCGAAGAGTAACCACCGCTTGTGACGCTTTTTATGTAAGAAACAATAATTCTAGATTTAATTTTGGTCCAAAGACTTGAATCGTTTAAAAAATGAGACTTAAAAAATGAGATAAAAGTCTAAAGCAAAAGCTTCATCGGATCTGAATCTCAGGTCGTGTCCCCTGTGCCAGGTAAGCAAGGAAGCTCCGATTTCTCTCTGGCTTCTTCTTCTCCTTCTTCCATTTCCTCAAACGCCAGTTGTGCCTCTGTCCAGGATGGAAGGGAATAAGGAGCAACAGGGTGATCAGTCACTTAATAAAATGTCTAACCACAGAGCGTCGTTATCATGGAGCAGCGACCACCTTGCTGAGCTCTGAAAGGACGGAAGCACTAAAATTGTCAAATGCATAATAAAATCAAAATATAAAGGCTCTCAACAAGTACTTACTCCTACTTATGAATTTATTTTTGTAAATGTCCATCACAATTTGCAACGTCAAGCGTAAAAATTAAGATAAATCAGGAAATATTAAAAGGTTCCAAACAAGACAAGGTCACGACTTGTATCAATGACAGAATCAAAAACCTTTCGTGACATTCAGTACTGTTCATTGAATACCAGTACAGTTCACTAAATACACTGACTGTTAACAATTACTTTCAGCCAAAACTGATAGTTTCTTTGGATGAAATAATGAAGTCAAAGCAGAATTATTTACTCAAATCTGAATGAAAAACTGCAATTAATAGAGAACAAATCCACTGCAAAACGATTTCTTTCTTACGACATCGTCCAAGAAAGAAATCAAAATGGCCAAGGGGGGAGGGGGGGGGGGGGGGGGGGAGGTTATGGATTCATGCAGTGAAAATAAATAAACGTCAAACACGAAACAAAGCGAAGATTTTCGGTGAACTTATGAAAATGGCCAGAGAAAAGAAAGATTTAAATTAAAAAACGAGCGAAGAACAAAGAAAAAGCCTAATTACAGAAATAATGAGTGCGTGGGTGTTGAGAGAGAGAGAGAGAGAGAGAGAGAGAGAGAGAGAGAGAAGAGAGAGGAGCAATTTCACTACATTTCAGGCGAATTTTTAATTAAGACCTCGTGGTTTCCTTCCCATAAATAATGATGTTTAAATCGCAAATAGACAGATTCAAGGAAAACAAACTTGGGGATTTTATTTTCTTTTGTTCTTCCTTTTAATCCCCACTAACTCGGGCGACTTCTTCCCCAAAAACAAATATTTCCCCAGCTTGGAAGCAAATAGCTGATGTGAATTAGTATGGAGCGAAGACGGAGCGCCAGAGAGGAAACGGGAAAATTCCAAAGCCTTTGCAGTCAATGTCATTATTGTAATTATT
>NC_087215.1:13588402-13620902 GCF_015104395.2 Macrobrachium nipponense | reverse complement strand
TGTTTTTACGTATTACTCTTTTAACGTCTCTACTCTAGTGACGCATCCAATTATTTTCCTTTTTTTATTATATTTTTTTATATATATCTTCCTCTTTTCTTACATTTTCTTTTAATATCGTCCTTATTTGTATCGTACCTTTGGTGTTTTTGCGTCTTGTAATATTTCTTGTAATATTTAGGTGTTGTCCATTTTATTGTCTACTTTTTTATATATTTTTTTTTTATTCTTTGTTTATATATTATTATTTTTTTTTTTTTTATAAAGTGAATGTTACATAAAATCTATTGTGATCTCTGCTTACGAGCGCAATTCTCCTTGAAATAAAATTTACTGACTTTGATATCTACAGGAATGGCGCCATTTTCAATTTGCTTGAACCTTCCCTTTCCAACTGAAGATGTTTCTATTTGCTCCTAAGTCTGTGATTACTCGTAGATTACTATAAAAGACGACGCTCCTGATTGGCTGTTGATAAGCGAATCACAGGGCTGGAAAGTCGAAAATTCAGTCTTTCGAGAGAGTTCACATAGGCAGGATGTATGTTCCACATCTCTTGAGGGATCTTTTGAAATACGTATCCCTCAGGAGAGATGGAACATACATCCTGCCTATGTGGACTCACGAGAGAGACTAAGAGTTTCCAGCCCTGTGATTGGTCGTTCCCCCTCTAGGTTTTAGTTGGTGGCTAAATCAATCAATCAGTCAATTTTCAGGAGTGAATATGAGTGTCTTGCATATTGCGTTGAAGTGAAGAATCAAAGGTACACTCATTTTTATTTTATATATTTTTTACATATTTATTTGTGTAGTTTTTGGTAATATCCTACTCTACATTCCTATCTACAGGAGATTTAACGGGATGCTCGTACGAGCAAGATCCAGTGCTGGCATAAGGTCAGCTCAATCTGTCATTGACAGACGACCAAAGAGGTACAAGACTTCAGTTTAAACGCAGCAATTCAGTCAGTATCACTAAATCAAAAAAAAGGATTTTCCTGTTGTAAAGTTTCCCAATAAAATTCCCATCAGGTTCCCTTTTGCTGGAAACCCTTCAGAAAGGATACCTCCAGAACAAGGGGTCTGGAAGGATCTCATTCCTCAAAACGATTCTTTGAAGATGGCAGGAGACGTCATCTTCCGTCTCAAGGGTTCCATCGAGCCACTCGATATGTCGTTCTGTTTTTCGTCTCTTTGGTCGTTAATTAGTGATAATGACTTCATCATTTCATAGGTCGTGAGAAGAGCCTCGTGAACATGCGTGGAAACGAATGATCTCTGCTTCGAGGACCTTATTGAAGCCTTGTAAGAGGTTTGATTGTTCCTGTGAGTTGGTTCCAAGTTCCGTTTTCTTTCCGTTTTCTGTAACGAATTAACTGCCCAGGCAAGTCTTAGCTCGATATTTACGTTTAGAAGAATAAAGACGCAGTGGAAAACGGTGATGCACTTAGGAGTACACGGCTCAGCGACTGTTAATTTTCCTCAGCTGCCAAGCTTTGGAAATTCTTGTCCTGTTTTCTGCCCCATTAATTTTCCCTTGTCGTTTTTCATGTTTTTATCTGGGCCTGGGATACAAAGAGACATTCGGATGCCCTTACCATCGGCCTCTGCTCTTATGGAAAACTGAAAAGGCTGAGGAAAAGATGCATGAAAATCCTGGAGGGAGAGAGAAAGGAGAAGAATGAGAAGGGAATTTGTGGGACTGGAAATTAGACTTCCAGGAAACTTTGCAATTAATGTTAAGGACAAAGACGAACGCTGCTCTTCGCTTGGGAAAGAAACATAACGCCGTGGTTCCGAACCACGTCGAGAGTGAACTTCTACACCAGAAATACACATCTCTCACTCCTTAATGGAATACCCGAGAATCGAACTCGCGGCCACCGAGGTGGCAGGTCAAGACCATACCGATCACGCCACGGAGGCGCTTCAAAAATATAGTAAATGGTAACATCATCATCCTCTTTTCCAGCGTCACTAATCAGCCGCCTACTATTGTTATTTTGATCGTCCGTTGTATTGACTGTTATCAATAATGATTATTTTCTTTGCTATAACTTTTAGTTCCAGCTGATTATTATTCAAATTACTACCAGGTCGTATTAATTGGAAGTTCCTCTTCTTACTCCATAAAAGTGACTTTTCGCGTACTCGGGGAGTAAGCCTACAAACTGCTTTGTTGTTGTTGTTGTTGTTGTTTTTCTTCTTGCTGTTGTTGTTCTTGTTGGGTGGTGGGAGGAAAGGTCTGGAAAAGGTGTTTCGCTTTGAGTCAAAGATACAGGAATTTTGGGATTGGCTATTTATGATTTATTTATTAGAATGAAAACGTAAAAAAAATAAATAATGTGCATGTTAAACAATACAGAACAACTATTTTCTAATTAAATATAGCGCATTTATTTTAATTTTCGCTGTTTGCCCAGAGATTTGAGCACGCTCCCCGAGTAAGCTGGAGGTTGGATCACGCCTTGTTCAAATGCTTGCGAAAATCAGTTTCTCTCTCTCTCTCTCTCTCTCTCTCTCTCTCTTTATTTTTCATTGAACTTCTAATTTTTTTTTTATTACACTGCACAACCTTCCGTAGGTATTCATCTGTATTAGGAAAAGTGTCTGCACATTTTATTAATAAATGATTACATGGACCTCAATATCTTTCATCTGTGCGATGATTTTGTAGAACACAAACCGTCTGATAAAGAAAAGAATCACCGTCCTAATTAAGTGTCAAATTGTAATTCAAATTGTCTATCTACGTAATGTAAATTATGATTAACATCAAGTGCAATGAAGTATTTATTACACATACTTCATGGGTGTCAGATTGTTCAAAATATTATACATATTTTTTCCTTTGATATCCCTTATTTTAATAACAGAATAAATAATTTTATTTTTTATATAAGATAAAATTTCTGCTCGGTATTATCCTGGAATTGAAATCTCATTACTGAGCGTGTGTCATTTTCATTTCCTGGGATTTAATCGCCGTAGTGTAGCATTTTAGATTGAATCTCTCTCTCTCTCTCTCTCTCTCTCTCTCTCTCTCTCTCTCTCTCTCTCTCTCTCTCTCTTTCAACCCATCAAAGTCTCTCTCTCTCTCTCTCTATCATGGATAGACAATGTTATTAAATCAAGATTGAATGTACAAATAGTTGAGGATAAGAAGAAGAGGAAGAAGAAGAAGAAAAAGAAGAAGAGGGAAACCGGAGAGAAGTAAACAAAAATGAAATTGACAGAAAAAAATAAGGAAAACAAAGAACAAGATAAAGTATGGATTCAGCAGATACTCATTGATACTACATATGAGGCAATAAAGCAGCATACCTACGAAGAAATAAATTACGATATGACACTAAAAAGCAAAATCCCGAAGAGGCTCTACCCAGATCTACACAATGACGGGAAAGAGGAAAAAATAGACAAGAAAGACAAAATCTGCAACCTTTTGAAAAGAGGGAATTGCAGATTTGGAGAAAGATGTTACTACAAACATCCTAAGGTATGTCAAAACTATGAAATATATGGTAAATGTGCATACTTAGATGGCTATGGGGATGATTGCAGAGATCTGCATCCAAAAATATGTAAAAACCTAAAAGAAGGAAAAGGAAAATGTAAGTTCGACAAAAAAATGCAAATATATGCACCCTGTAGCCATGATCATAATCAAATAAATAACCAACCAAGTAATAAAATCCAAAATAAGAAAGAAACAAATAAAGAGAGAAATCAAGAATATCAGGTAAAAGAGAAAAGCAAACCACCAATGAGATATGCAGAGGGTGTCAGCAAAAAATTTCAAAGCATCAGCTCCGAAATTCTACTCAAGAGATAATAACTGTATTTATTATGCAAGAGGATATTGCAGAAACGGAGAAAATTGCAGATTCAGACACAAAATGAATAATTATGATGAAGGAAGATCAAATTATTATGAAAAGTTGGATTTTTTTAATGTCAGAATTTCTGGAAATGAAAAAAATGAACAAACATACCAGAACAGAAAGAGACATGGGAAAAATCCTTATTACTACCAATATTAAAATGAAGGAGAGAAAAACACGCAAACCATCATAGTGATGAATGCGCAGGTTTAGTTACGAGTAACTCAAAAAGAAAAATAGAGTACTTAGAAGAACTAAAACCAAAAAAAAAAACCCAAATGAAAAGAAAATAGATATAATGAATATAAGTGAAACCTGGTATTCCCAGAGACTGGGAATGATGATCAAATAAAAAGGGTTCCAAACTTATAGATCAGATAGAAAAAATAGGAATCAAGGGGAACCGCAAATATGGGAAAGACAAAAAACAAGGAAAAATATATGAGAAATATAGTAACTCAGAATAAGAACTAATAGCGGTAGAATTTGAATCTGAAAAATTGATGAACATAGTAATATATAGACCTCCTAATACTAAAGAGTTTTGACTTAATAATTGAAAAATTGGATGATATATGTAGAAATCACAAGGACTGGACTATTCTCCTATCTGGTGACTTCAACTTTCCTTTCGTAGAATGGAAAGAACGAATAGGAGACTGTGGTTGTACTTATACATATAAAAAAGAGAGTAATAGTAGTGCAGAAGATAAGAGGCAATTTGAAAAGCTATTAGATATGCTACTAGAATACAACATTCAACAAATAAATCACCTGCCAACAAGAAAGGAAAATACTTTAGACCTAGTATTTGTGAACGAGATGAATTATGTTAAAGAAATAATAGTTTTATAATGCGAGTATTTCAGATCATAATGTCATAGAATTAACAGTTCATTCCAAAGCAAGTGAAAATAGAGATAAGCAAGAAATGAAAAAGTTGGGAAGGATATGGAAAATACAACTTCTACAGTAAAAATATAAAATGGTCAGAAATTAATGAAGAATTAAACAAAGATTGGGATAACATTTTCGTAAGTGATGACATAAAGGGTAAATACGGAGATATTATATAAAATATTGGAGAAAATAGTGGATAAATATATACCGAAGAAGAAAAGTAAACATCATTCATGCATACCAAGAGACAGAAGGATCTTGTTCCAGAAAATCAGAAAGTGGAAAAAAGGTCTTGCAAAAGAAAAAAATGCATGGAAAGTTATAGAACTAAAAAGTAAGATAGAAAATGCAGAACAAAGATTATACAATCAAAAGAAAATGAAAACGGGACTTGGAACGAAAAAACCCTATTAAATATCAAGCAAAACAAACCTATTATACTCATATGCGAAGAAGATGAATAAAAGAAGAATAGAAATAGGCCCTCTGAGAATTGAAGGGAGATTAACGAATGAAAAAAAGGAAATTTGCAACATACTGGCAGAACGATATAAGAGAGAATTCACCCCTAGAATAGATAATGAAGATAATGATATAGAAGTAAGGGACGAAAATAGTGAATATTTAGCTGACATAGAAATTAATGAAGCGATATTGTGCAGGCAATTAATGGAAATTAAAAATGGAGCTGCTGCAGGGCCGGATGGAGTCCCTGCTATTTTGTTAAAGAAAGTAGTTCATTCTATCGCAAAGCCACTTGCAATATTATTAAGACAAAGTGTAGATACAGGCAAGATTTATGACTGACACATATTCGCATATATCACACCCTACTTTCAAAAGTGGATCAAGACTAGAGGCAAGTAATTATAGGCCTGTGAGTCTAACATCACATATTATGAAAGTGTATGAAAGGGTAATGAAGAAAAATATTATGAAACATTTTAATAAAAAATAATTTGTTTAATATAGGACAACACGGTTTCGTACCCGGAAAAAGTACACAAACCCAACTGTTAGTCCACCGTGAGAACATATTCAAAAATATGAAAAGCGGAAATGAAACAGATGTGGTTTATCTAGACTTTGCAAAGCTTTTGACAAAGTAGACCATAATATATTAGCAAAGAAAATTAGAAAACACAATATCGTAGATAAAGTAGGAAGATGGTTAAAAGAATTTTTACACAACAGAAAACAGATAGTTATTGCAAACGATGAGAATCGGATGAAACCAAGGTAATATCCGGTGTGCCACAAGGTACGGTGCTAGCTGCAATATTGTTTGTTATTATGATTGAAGACATAGACAGTAATGTTAAGGATTCGGTAGTGAGTAGTTTCGCTGATGACACAAGAATAAGTAGAGAAATTACTTGTGATGAAGTATAGGAACGCTCTACAAAGAGACCTTAACAAAGTATATGATTGGGCAGAGGTAAATAGGATGGTATTTAACTCTGATAAATTTGAATCAACCTAAACATTTATGGAGACAGAAGGAAAGCTATATGCATATAGGGGACCTAATAATGAGACAATCACAAATAAGGAAGCAGTTAAAGACCTTGGTGTGATGATGAATAGGAACATGTTATGCAATGATCAAATAGCCATTTCTGTTGGCAAAATGTAAAGCAAAAATGGGAATGTTGTTACGGCACTTTAAAACAAGAAAAAGCTGAACACATGATTATGCTTTATAAAACATATGTTCGTAGTCCACTTTGAATATTGCAATATGATATGGTATCCACACTACAAAGGATATTGCACAAATAGAGAGTGTACAAAGGTCCTTTACAGCTAGAATAGAAGAAGTTAAGGACCTAGACTACTGGGACAGACTACAATCCTTTAAAATATATAGTATCTAGAAAGGAGAAGAGAACGCTACATGATAATTCAGGCATGGAAACAGATAGAAGGAATAACAGGAAATATCATGGAACTAAAAATATCAGAAAGAGCAAGCAGAGGGTAGATTAATAGTGCCCAAAACTTATACCAGGAAAAATAAGGAAAGCACACAGAACATTAATCCACTACGCACCAGCATCGATAATGCAGCGTCTATTCAATGCGTTGCCAGCTCATCTGAGGAATATATCAGGAGTGAGCGTAGATGTGTTTAAGAATAAGCTCGACAAATATCTAAACTGCATCCCAGACCATCCAAGATTGGAAAGATGCAAAATATACCGGAAGGATGTACTAGCAACTCTCTGGTAGACATTAGAGGTGCCTCACACTGAGGGACCTGGGGCAACCCGAACGAACTGTGAAGTCTGTAAAGTAAGGTAAGGTCTCTCTCTCTCTCTCCATTAGCTCATTCATATATATATATATATATATATATATATATATATATATATATATATATATATATATACATACATAGGTGTGTGCGTGTGAGTGTGTGTGTATGCATACATACAGTAAACTCACCACCAAAGGTGTGCGAATATTTCAACCAAGCCAAAAGCAAAAATGCAGAATCGAAACCTCTGTACCAGAGTAATGGCCGTAACCTTTGTTCTCTCTCCCTCGTCAAAAATCAGCAGGTACATTTTTATGTCGGGGATTACTTTTCATGTTTGGGCTGGAAATCCTGCAGGATTCCTTTTGAGGATTATATGAAGTGGACTGGGAGTTTTTAGGTGGTGGAAGTCCCCTTTTTTTTGTGTGTGTTTGTGAATTTACATTTTTACTTTTTTTTTAAATTTTCCTCCTCTGTGGTTTTTTTTTCTTTATTTTTTTTATTTTTATTTTTATTTATGAATGAAATGTGTTAGGACTCTTGAATAACAAAGTTCTCTCTCTCTCTCTCTCTCTCTCTATTTTTTTTTATTGGGGTTTATTTTTTTATTCCTTAAAAGAGATTTATATCATTATTATTGAAAGGAAGTAATCTCTCTCTCTCTCTCTCTTCTCTCTATTTTTTTTATTTTTAAACGAGATGATGTATCTAGATTACCGAAAAACAGGTAATTCTCTCTCTCTCTCTCTCTCTCTCTCTCTCTCTCTCTCTCTCTCTGTTTTTTTTTTTTTTTTTTTTTTAGCAGTTCAACTTCCTCTTCCCTCATTTAGACCTGGTACCCCCACCGAGATCCCGACCTTACAGACCTTACAGACCTTACAGTTCGTTCGGGTTGCCCCAGGTCCCTCAGTGTGAGGCACCTCTAATATCTACTAGAGAGTTGCTACTGCATCTTCCAGTATATTTTGCATCTTCCAATCTTGGATGGTCTGGGATGCAGTTTAGATATTTGTCGAGCTCATTCTTAAACACATCTACGCTCACTCCTGATATATCTCAGATGAGCTGGCAACGCATTGATAGACGCTGCATTATCGATGCTGGTGCGTAGTGGATTAATGTCCTGTGTGCTTTCCTTATTTTTCCTGTATAGTTTTGGGCACTATTAATCTACATCTGCGTTGCTCTTTCTGATATTTTTAGTTCCATGATGTTTTCTGCTATTCCTTCTATCTGTTTCCATGCCTGAATTATCATGTAGCGTTCTCTTCTCCTTTCTAGACTATATAATTTAAAGGATTGTAGTCTTTCCCAGTAGTCAAGGTCCTTAACTTCTTGTATTCTAGCTGTAAAGGACCTTTGTACACTCTATTTGAGCAATATCCTTTTGATAGTGTGGATACCATATCATATTGCAATATTCAAGTGGACTACGAACATATGTTTTATAAAGCATAATCATGTGTTCAGCTTTTCTTGTTTTGAAGTGCCGTAACAACATTCCCATTTTTGCTTTACATTTTGCCAAAAGAATTGCTATTTGATCATTGCATAACATGTTCCTATTCATCATCACACCAAGGTCTTAACTGCTTCCTTATTTGTGATTGTCTCATTATTAGGTCCCCTATATGCATATAGCTTTCCTTCCTTCTCTGTCTCCATAATTTTATTGATTCAAATTTATCAGAGTTAAATACCATCCTATTTACCTCTGCCCAATCATATACTTTGTTAAGGTCTCTTTGTAGAGCGTTCCTATCTTCATCACAAGTAATTTCTCTACTTATTCTTGTGTCATCAGCGAAACTACTCACTACCGAATCCTTAACATTACTGTCTATGTCTTCAATCATAATAACAAACAGTATTGCAGCTAACACCGTACCTTGTGGCACACCGGATATTACCTTGGCTCATCCGAGTTTTCTCATCGTTTGCAATAACTATCTGTTTTCTGTTGTGTAAAAATTCTTTTAACCATATTCCTACTTTATCCACGATATTGTGTTTTCTAATTTTCTTCGCTAATATATTATGGTCTACTTTGTCAAAAAGCTTTTGCAAAGTCTAGATAAACCACATCTGTTTCATTTCCGCTTTTCATATTTTTGAATATGTTCTCATGGTGGACTAACAATTGGGTTTGTGTACTTTTTCCGGGTACGAAACCATGTTGTCCTATATTAAACAAATTATTTTTTATTAAATGTTTCATAATATTTTTTCTTCATTACCCTTTCATACACTTTCATAATATGTGATGTTAGACTCACAGGCCTATAATTACTTGCCTCTAGTCTTGATCCACTTTTGAATGTAGGGGTAATATATGCTAATTTGTGCTCATCATAAATCTTGCCTGTATCTACACTTTGTCTTAATAATATTGCAAGTGGCTTTGCGATAGAATGAACTACTTTCTTTAACAAAATAGCAGGAATTCCATCAGGCCCTGCTGCAGCTCCATTTTTAATTTCATTAATAGCCTGCACAATATCAGCTTCATTAATATCTATGTCAGCTAAATATTCACTATTTTCGTCTTACTTCTATATCATTATCTTCATTATCTATTCTAGGGGTGAATTCTCTCTTATATCGTTCTGCCAATATGTTGCAAATTTCCCTTTTTTCATTCGTTAATCTCCCTTCAATTCTTGGAGGGCCAATTTCTATTCTTCTTTTATTCATCTTTTTCGCATATGAGTATGATAGTTTGGGGTTTTGCTTGATATTTATTAGGGTTTTTTCTTCCAAGTCCGTTTTTTCATTTTCTTTTGATTGTATATTTTGTTCTGCATTTTCTATCTTACTTTTTAGTTTCTATAAGTTTCCATGCATTTTTTTTTCTTTGCAAGACCTTTTTTCCACTTTCTGATTTTCTGGAACAAGATCCTTTCTGTATCTTGGTATGCATGACTGATGTTTACTTTTCTTCTTCGGTATATATTTATCCACTATTTTCTCTAATATTTTATATAATATCTCCGTATTTACCCTTATGTCATCACTTACAAAAATGTTATCCCAATCTTTGTTTAATTCTTCATTTATTTCTGACCATTTTATATTTTTACTGTAGAAGTTGTATTTTCCATATCCTTCCCACTTTTTCATTTCTTGCTTATCTCTGTTTTCACTTGCTTTGGAATGGACTGTTAATTCTATGACATAGTCTGAAATACTCGCATTATAAACTATTATTTCTTTAACATAATTCATGTCGTTCACAAATACTAGGTCTAAAGTATTTTCCTTTCTTGTTGGCAGGTGATTTATTTGTTGAATGTTGTATTCTAGTACAACATTCTGCAATTTTCTCCGTTTCTGCAATATCCTCTTGCATAATAAATACGGTTATTATCTCTTGAGTAGAATTTTGGAGCTGATGCTTTTAAATTTTTTGCTGACATCTCTGCATATCTCGTTGATGGCTTGCTTTTTTCTTTTACCTGATATTCTTTATTCCTCTCTTTATTTGTTTCTTTCTTATTTTGGATTTTATTACTTGATTGATTATTTATTGGAGAGGAGACGGTGGCCAAAATCTCACAGGGGTCCCCTTGCTGAATTAGTAGCCACCTTTGGCTACCCTGAACAAGAATTCCGGTCGGGTTCTCCTGCAGACGATCATTTGGTTCCGTTCCGAAGACTTCGTAGGGCGCCCTTGCTCAGTTAGACTCTGTAGGATATCGCCTTTAGAAGTATTCTCCAAAGACTTGCTCAATTAGCCTCTGTAGGACATCGCCTTTAGAAGGATTCTCCAAAGACCTGCTCAATTAGACTCTATAGGACATCTCCTTTAGAAGGATTCTTTAAAGACTTGCTATGTAGAGCATCGCCTTTAAAAGGATTCTCCAAAGACCTGCTCTGTTAGACTCCTACTACATCGCCTTTAGAAGGATTCTCCAAAGACCTGCTCAGTTAGACTCCTACTACGTCGCCTTTAGAAGGATTCTCCAAAGACTTGCTCAATTAGCCTCTGTAGGACATCGCCTTTAGAAAGATTCTTCAAAGACCTGCTCAATTAGACTCTGTAGGACATCTCCTTTGGAAGGATTCTCTAAAGACTTGCTCTGTAGGACATCGCCTTTAGAAGGATTCTCCAAAGACCTGCTCAGTTAGACCCCTACTACATCGCCTTTAGAAGGATTTTCCAAAGACTTGCTCAATTAGACTCTGTAGGACATCTCCAATAGAAGGATTCCAGCCGGGTTTCCCAACCTGACTCATCCTCTTTCGTCTACACACACTTGCTATATGACCCTCCATTCCACATTCAACACACTTCGCACGCTGTTCTTTACACATCCTAGCATAATGGCCATTCGTCCCACAGTTGCGGCAAACTATGTTCATACGGGTACCCCGACATCCACTAGCGATGTGCCCTGCCTGTCCACACCTATAACATTTAACATTTAATATCCCTATCTTTCTTACACTCACTCACCAAATGCCCTCTTTGCCCACACCCAAAGCATGCTCCTAACGCCCATCGACATTCATTCTTCCTGTGTCCTGGCTTACCACATCCATAGCACTGCTGCTGCTCTCGCTCACAACTAACTGACCCTTCTCTTCCAACACTCGCACTCCTATCTCTTTTTGGGCTAACTACACTCACGTTACTTGCCCTAATGCTTCTATCTACCACTCGCTCTGCCATTCGCCTCGACCCTTCCAAAACTGCCTCCATATAGCTTCTAAACTCTGGTACAACCTCAGCTACTTCAGTCCTAACACTAACACTTCTACTCTCTTTCATACACCTGTCTAACTCGTAATCCTCTACTATTTCTAAAATGTTGTTCCATGTTAACCTTTCATTCGTCCATTGCATTTTCTCCTTACGTTTCAGATTTATAAACTCATATACACTCTCTGGTACAGTTGCCAACAACTTCTGCACTAACTCCTTACACTCATTTATCCCTTCGTCCCCAAACTTTTTTCTAGCTAATGTTTCTAACCTACAGACATACATTGACAACGACTCACCAACATTCATTCTTGCCTCTTCAAAATCTTGCTTTCTCCTATATCTAACACTACTCTTTATCCTCTTTGCCTGTTCTACAATCCTAGCTTTTACACTCTCATATGGCACATTTCCTACGCTCATCATTACCCCATACATACTCAACAAAAATCCAGTCAAAAAGCTACCTAACTCTCTTGCCCAGACTCTCTTGTTATCCCCATACTTAGCCTCACAATACCTCACATATTCTTTAAAAAAGTCCCCTATGTCCCTACTACCATATTCCTCGTATTGTGCACATCGGAGTACCTCTCTCATATACACAGTCTTTCGTACATCCCACTCACTCTCACTCTCACTTTCGCTACTTCCATTCTGACCCCTCTTTCCCTCTTCCGAATACAACGAATCCACTTCCATACTCACGTCCATACCCCTGACTACGCTCTTCTTACCCTTCTTCTTTCTACCTACCTGTTTCCACTCACCGCTATCCAAATCACTCTCAGCCCTTTCCCCAATGTATTCCAGCCTAGTCTCATCCTGTCTGTCACCCTTACTAACCTTCTTTCCCTTAGCCTTCTTCTTTTCCTCAGCCACTTTCTTATTCTTGTCTTTAGGTTTATCCTTATCCTGTGTCTTCCCCTTCTTTCCCTTACCTATCGCAACCGAATCACCTTCGTCCCTCGTACTCTCATCCACTCGCTCTTTCGCTTCCTTTACCATTCCTGGCCCGTCACAAGACCCAGTAGGCCTACCTCCTACAGCTCCCTCTCCCATGAATCCCTTCATCATTTCCTGCATCATCTCTTGCTCTGCATTCATCATTACCCCCAATTTTTCATCCATTTTCTCAACCATTCTCTCTTCTGCTCCTTTCACCACTTCTTTCATTTCCACTTTCGCACTCCTTAGCAGTCCTCTCATTTCCTCTAACTCGCTTTCATCTCCTAACACTCTACCCTCAACCTCTCATTGTCCACTTCCAACCTTCCCTTAGCTTCCCTCGCCAACGTAACTCCTCCTTCAGCCTCTCTATCTCCTTCAACCCTTCCATCCTCACTTTCTCCACCAATCACACAACTCACTACCCCAATTACCCTGCAGTTGCCGCACCAACAGTCCCTGTTCGGGCGCCAAAAAATAATGCGGCGGGATCACAAGCTTAAAAAAACAAGCGGGCAAATCCCCCCCACATAAACCTAATCGCTCCCGCTGCCCAACTCACCCTCAGTCACACTTTCTTCTTTACACAACAAAATACACACAGGACAATTGACCTATACCTACAAAAAACAAAACAAAAGCAAAAACAACACAAAACGCAAGTACTTCCCAACTCTCCAGATACTCCGGGCTTTGCTGTGCTGTCTGCTGTCGAGGTCACAGAGATACCAACCACAAGCCAAAACCAAGAGCCACAACAACACAACAACCAAGGAACACAACTACAACTCAACACAACAATCAAGGACCACAACAACAACCAAGGAACACAACCACAACTCATCAATACAACAACAAAATAGGAACACAATCACAACCCAAGACCACTGCACAACCAATCACCAACAACACAAAAAAAAGGCAACATACACACCCACTAACAACACCAAGAAATCAAACCACAACAAAGACAACAGCACAGGCACAACAACTCTAAGCAAACAACACTAACTCAACAATAACTAAAAACAAATCAACAGAACACAACTTATCTGACCAAAAGGCCTCCAACACACTGCTGCTAACACTACTACTCTCACCAGCTCTCACCAAAGACTCCCTGAAAAACTCAGTAAAAACACAGAACTCTGATCTCTACCAGCAGACAACCCAGCCAGAACTCACTAACAGCCAATACAGCCGTTAACTATCCATACAGCAATTACACCCTCTCTCTCTCTCTCTCTCTCTCTCTCTCTCTCTCTCTCTCTCTCTCTCTCTCTCTCTCTCACACACACAGACGTTGTCAAATGGAACTCCATAACTCCTCCATACAGTCACCAGGGTAAAGTTTCAATTCATTAAATAGACAATTGTGAGATCATTCATTTTTTTTCTCCAACCATACTTAAATTCGTGCTCTCCTTTTCCACTGGGGGTTTCTATCTTCAGCTGCAAGAGCGCAGTCTATAGCGTCATCACTGAGCGGAGCGGCCATGTCCTCACTCTACCAGGTTTTGGTAAACTGAAGTGAATCTGAACGTCTATGGGCAACACAGATGCCGGAGACAGAACGGAACCTGATCCGCCGGTCGTAACGTCTATGGGGCCCTTAAGAAAAGGCATCTGTCACACCTGTCTCGGATTTAACTGTTCCGCAAATACTGCACAATGCTACAGAAACCCCTCATTTCGTCTCTTGGAAGAGATAAAAACGATGATGCAAATTACTTACAGTGTCAGTGGAATCATTACATGGAGTATATATGTTCAGACATCATAAATGGGTGATAATTCAGACGGAATATATATATATATATATATATATATATATATATATATATATATATATATATATATATATATATATATATATATATATATATTTATTATCCAGGAATAACTGTGGAAAAACTGAGCACTCTTGACTGTAAGGTCTAAAGTTATTCTCACTGTGGAAAAGTCCTTAACATCTGTTCCCAAGCAATGAATTAATTGCTTCGTGATTTGTGTGTTGATATCATTGCCAAGGGCGTCTCCAGTCTTGCCGCCTTTTTATTTTGTATATATATTTTTTATATAAAATGAATGTTAAGTAACATCTATTTTACAGTCGACTTTACCAGTTGAATTATCAGTTCTCCTTAAAATGAAATTGTTCGTACCTCTCTCACTGTCTCTCTCTCTCTCTCTCTCTCTAATTCTTCATTCCTTCTCTCCATCATGTAAAATTTTACATATTACTCTTTTAACGTCTCTACTCCAGTTACACATCCGATTATTTTCCTTTTTTGTTATTGTTTTCATATATATCTTCCTCTTTTCTTACATTTTCTTTTAGTATCGTCTTTATTTGTATCGTACCTTTGGTGTTTTTGCGTCTTGTAATATTTCTTGTAATATTTAGGTGTTGTCCATTTTATTGTCTATCCGTTTTGTGTTTTTTTTATTTTATTCCTTGTTTATTTATTATTTTTTGTAAATAGTGAATGTTATGTAAAATCTATTGTGCTCTCTGCTTACACGTGTGTCAAGGTAATTGCTTTATAGCAAAGGAAGATAAAGGAAAGGAAAACGCATTTACGAGAAGTTCGGCAGTAGGAAGGCAATAGCGCATTGTGTTGGAGGTGCCTGTTCTCATGATGGTTCTAGAATCGGCAGGAGTGTTGTGGAACTCGACAGGCGTCGACGTGACGTGAGAAACGCCGCGATTTCTGATGCAATACCTCGTCTAGATTCATCTAAGAAGTTAGGGTAATCTTGGGAGTCTGTGACGCTCGCCGTAGGCCCCGCCCCCCGGATGCCGTATAAATACGACGGACGAAGTAGGAGAGAGAGAGAGAGAGACCATCAGTTAGTCACAGAGAGATATCCTCAGTAAGAGCCACAGATCAGATTATCAGAGAGAGATCAGCAGCTGCAGAGATCATGCGAGAGAGATAAGAGAAAAAGGAACCGACGAAGGATCAGAAGAAAAGTCACTCGAGAGAGTTTGGTCGAATTTTGGTCAAGCCATCTTCAGGAGTGGACAGCCGAGTTATTTCGGCGTTGGTGGGGACTTCAGAGAAGAGACGTTCTACTAGAGGTTTTGGGAAGTTCCTGCCCCTTAAGCATCAAGAGTAGACATTATTTTCTGCAATACGGAGTCAAGAAGACGTCGGCAATCGCCGTTCTCTTTTTGTGAAGCCATCGCTTCGAGTCGCAAAACTAACCAGCAAGTATTTGAATTACCTCACTGTTCCCCCAAGTTCATGCAGTGTAAGATTTTGCCTTTTTTATGTAAATAGGAGATACCATTCTGCATTTACCTTTGTTAGTAAGCTTGTAAATAAACCTTTGTTGTGTTAGTGTTTCTTTCTATATTCGTATCCCCAGTTTCAACTGTTGGTGTGAAAATTTTTTTTTTAAATTTATTTCATATCGAACCTGAAGCGGACCTCTCTCTCAGAGGCCGTAACAGCGCGCAATTTTCCTTGAAATAAAATTTACTGACTTTGATATCTACAAGAATGGTGCCATTTTCAATTTGCTTGATCCTTCCCTTTCCAATTAAAGATGTTTCTATTTGCTCCTAAGTCAGTGATTACTCGTAGATTGCTATAATAGATTCACATCAAACGTGCATCCGATGTCTAGGTCAGTCTGATGCTCCTGATTGGCGGTTGATAAGCGAATCACAGGGCTGGAAAGTCGAAAATTCAGTCTCTCGAGAGAGTTCATATAGGCAGGAATGTATGTTCCACATGTCCTGAGGGATACTTTTGAAAGACGTATCCCTCAGGAGAGATGGAACATACATCCTGCCTGTGTGGACTCACGAGAGAGACTAAGAGTTTCCAGCCCTGTGATTGGTCGTTCCCACTCTAGATTTTAGTTGGTAGCTAAATCAATTAATCAGACAATTTTCAGGAGTGAATATGAGTGCCTTGCATATTGCGTTGAAGTGAAGAATCAAAGGTACACTCATTTTTATTTTATATATTTTTTTACATATTTATTTGTGTAGTTTTTGGTAATATCCTACTCTACATTCCTATCCACGGTAGATTTAACGGGCTGCTCGTACGAGTAAGATCCAGTGCTGGCATAAGGTCAGCTGAATCTATCATTGACAGACTACAAAAGAGGTACAATACTTCAATTTAAACGCAGAAATTCAGTCATTATCACTAAATAAAAAAAAAAATTCTTGTTGTAAAGCTTTCCAATAGAATTCCCATTAGGTTCCCTTTTGCTGGAAACCCTTCAGAAAGGATACCTCCTCCAGAACAAGGGGTCTGGAAGGATCTCATTCCTCAGTACGATTCTCTGAAGATGGCAGGAGTCGCCATCTGCCATCTCAAGAGCTCCTTCGAGCCACTCGATAATTATGTCGTTCTGTCGTTCGTCTCTGTGGTCGTTAATTAGTGATAGTTACTTCATCATTTCATAGGTCGTGAGAAGACCCTCGTGAACATGCGTGGAAACGAATGATCTCTGCTTCGAGGACCTTATTGCAGCCTTGTAAGAGGCGCATTTGGTTTGATTGTTCCTGTGAGTTGGTTTCAAGTTCCGTTTTCTTTCCGTTTCCTGTGACGAATTAACTGTCCATGCAAGTTTTAGCACGATATTTACGTTTAGAAGAATAAAGACGGAGTGAAAATCGGTAATCCACTTAGGAGTACACGGCTCAGCGACTGTTAATTTCCCACAGCTGCCAAGCTTTGGAAATTCTTGTCCTGCTTTCTGCCCCATTTATTTTCCCTTATCGTTTTTCATGTTTTTATCTGGCCTGGGATACAAAGACACATTTGGATGCCCTTACCATCGGCCTCTGCTCTTATATAAAAAAACTGAAAAGGCTGAAGAAAAGATGCATGAAAATCCTGAAGGGAGAGAGAAAGGAGAAGAATAAGGGAATTTGTGGGACTGGAAATTAGACTTCCAGAAAACTTTGCAATTAATGTTAAGGACAAAGACGAACGCTGCTCTTCGCTTGGAAAAGAAACATAACGCGTTGTTAAATGACGGTAAGTGAGATTAGACCGGAAAATGGAAAAGGGGGCTTGAGAAAATGAATGGGACCGAAGCGATAATGAGAGGAGAAGAGAGAGAGAGAGAGAAATGAGAGATGGGCCACAGGCAAATAAAGGAAGGAAGATATACGAACCTAAGAAAGTTATTTCAAGTAAGACAAGTTGTGGTTGAGCAGAGAAAGCAGAAAATTAACTGGTGAATGAAAATGGAAAATAATGAAGAACCCAGGGGAGGGAAGGCGAGGAAGAACCAGTAAATAAATTAGATGTTGGTATAGCCATTGACTGAAAGTAGAGTGAAATAAAATGCCAAGAGCAAACATGACAAATGAGGGTTGTATTTAAATGCATTTGCCCTCTCTCTCTCTCTCTCTCTCTCTCTCTCTCTCTCTCTCTCTCTCTCAAACACCACACATAGTCTGTCACTCCATCAAAATATCTCTCTCTCTCTCTCTCTCTCTCTCTCTCTCTCTCTCTCTTTCACCCCATCAAAATCTTTCTCTCTCTCTCTTTATATATATATATATATATATATATATATATATATATATATATATATATATATATATACATATATATGTATATATATATATATATATGTATATATATATATATATATATATATATATATATATATATATATGCGTCAATTTATTAGTTTAATTTGCATTATTCATTTCACCATCCTTCGTGCTGGCTTAACGAAAAAAAGTATTAAAAAATCCATAAATCTAGTTTCCGATTTCTTTTAATGCTATCACACTAGGTATCAATTTGTTTCCCCCTTTCAGACGCTTTTTCTCAAAAATAATGTAAATTGTATGGTGTTTTCACGTTGCATGGAACCAGTGGTTATTCAGCAACGGGACCAACGGCTTTATACGTGACTTCCGAACCACGTCGAGAGTGAACTTCTATCACCAGAAAGAAATACACATCTCTCACTCCTCAATGGAATGCCCGAAAATCGAACTGGCGGCCACCGAGGTGGCAGGTTAAGACCATACCGATCACGCCACTGAGGCGCTTCAAAAATAATGTAAACTGTAACATCATCATCCTCTTTTCCAGCGTCACTTATTAGCCGCCCACTTTTGTTATTTTCGTCGTCCGTTGTATTGGCTCTTATCAATAATGCTTATTTTCTTTGCTATAACTTTTGGTTCCAGCTGATTATTATTCAAATTACTACCAATTATCCCGTGATGTGAGGCGTAGACCTTCTGCATCAGTTATTCATTTTCCATCTGAAGACAGCCAGGTCGTATGAATTGGAAGTTCTTCTCCTTTCTCTGTAAAAAGGGACTTTTCGCTTACTCGCGGAGTAAGCCTACAAACTGCTTTGTTGTTACTGTTGTTGTTTTTCTTCTTCTTGCTGTTGTTGTTCTTGTTGGGTGGTGGGAGGAAAGGTCTGTGGAAAGGCCTGAAAAGGTCTGGAAAAGGTGTTTCGCTTTGAGTTAAAGATACAGGAATTTTGGGATTGGCTAATTATGATTTATTTATTAGAATGAAAACGTAAAAAAAATCAATAGTGTGCCTGTTAAACAGCACAGAACACTTATTTTCTAATAAAATATATCGTATTTATTTTAATTTTCGCTGTTTGCCTGGATATCTGAGCACGCTCCCCCGAGTAAGCTGGAGGTTGGATCACGCCTTGTTCAAATGCTTGCGAAAATCAGTCTCTCTCTCTCTCTCTCTCTCTCTCTCTCTCAAAATAACTCTTTATCTCACTCTTTCACCCCATCAAAATCTCTCTCTCTCTCTCTCTCTCCCCCCATTAGCTCATTCATATATATATATATATATATATTATATATATATATATATATATATATATATATATATATGTGTGTGTGTGTGTGTGTGTGTATGTGATATATATGTGTGCGTGTGTATGTGTGTGTGTGTATGTGTATATATATGTGTGCATGTGTATGTGTGTATGCATATATACAGTAAACTCACCACCAAAGGTGTGCGAATATTTCAACCAAGCCAAAAGCAAAAAGGCAGAATCGAAACCACTGGCTCCCTCTGTACCAAAGGAATAGCCGTAACCTTTGTTCTCTCTCCCCCGTCAAAAATCAGCAGGTACATTTTTATGTCTGGGATTACTTTTCATGTTTGGGCTGGAAATCCTACAGGATTCCTTTTGAGGATTATATGAAGTGGACTGGGAGTTTTTAGGTGGTGGAAGTCCCCTGCCTTGTTTGTGTTTGTGATTTTACATTTTTACTTTTATTTAAATTTTTCTCCTCTATGTTTTTCTTTTATTTTTTATTTTTATTTTTATTTAGTGAGATGATGTGTTAGGACTCTTGAGAACAAAGTTCTCTCTCTCTCTCTCTCTCTCTCTCTCTCTCTCTCTCTCTCTCTCTCTCTCTCTCTCTCTCTATTATTTGGGGTTTATTTTCTATATTCCTTAAAAGAGATTTTATATCAATATTATTGAAAGAGAAGTAATCTCTCTCTCTCTCTCTCTCTCTCTCTCTCTCTCTCATCTCTCTCTCTCTCTCTCTATATATATATATATATATATATATATATATATATATATATATATATATTTTATTTTTATGCGAGATGATGTACCTAGATTACCGAAAAACAGTCAATTCTCTCTTCTCTCTCTCTCTCTCTCTCTCTCTCTCTCTCTCACTCTGTTTTTTTTTTTTTGCAGTTCAACTTCCTCTTCCCTCATTTAGTCCTGGTACCCCCACCGAGATCCCGTGGAGAGACGGTGGCCAAAATCTCACAGGGGTCCCCTTGCTGAATTAGTAGCAACCTTTGGCTACCCTGAACAAGAATTCCGGTCGGGTTCTCCTGCAGACGATCATTTGGTTCCGTTCCGAAGACTTCGTAGGGCGCCCTTGCTCAGTTAGACTCTGTAGGATATCGCCTTTAGAAGGATTCTCCAAAGACCTGCTCAATTAGACTCTGAAGGACATCTCCTTTAGAAGGATTCTCTAAAGACTTGCTCTGTAGGACATCGCCTTTAGAAGGATTCTCCAAAGACCTGCTCAGTTAGACTCCTACTACATTGCCTCTAGAAGGATTTTCCAAAGACTTGCTCAATTAGACTCTGTAGGACATCTCCTTTAGAAGGATTCCGGCCGGGTCTCCCTCCGCTAGGACTCTTCAGAGACTGGAAGGACGCCATCTCAGTGGGCCTGAGACTTCGTCGTGAAGTGTCGTTATGCATTTGTCCTTCTGATCGTTAATTAAGGGTAATGGGTCCTTGATTTAATAGGCGGCTTTGATAGCCTCTTAACCATTCTGCAGAACGAACTATCTGCGTTTAGAGGACACTCTATGACTAATTGCTTTGGCTGCCTCTTGATTTGGTATATAGGTCTGTTGCGAAATCGATGTAACTGGAAAGGGAGGTCTTCATTTATCCTGGATCTTAACTAAAAAGGATGCCGGAAAAATATGTCATACTATAGTAGAAGAAAGAAAAATAAAAAAAAGCTGGCAGACGTTTTGGGGAAGAAACTGAGAAACATTTGGTTTAAAAAAAATAGCAGACCTTTTGGGAAAAAAACTGTGAAACATTTGGTTAAAAAAAAAACTGGCAGACCTTTTGGGAAAGAAACTGAAACCTTCGGTAAAAAAAAGAGAGAGAGAGAGAGAGAGAAAGAGAGAGACTGGTAGACATCTTGGGGAAGAAACTGAAACCTTTGAAGGAAAAAAATTCTTCTGTTACTGCTCTCCGTCAAGTGTCTGGTCGTCTAGTACGTAAATGGGAACAGTAAAAGTATAATGATAATTCTTTTGAAGCAGAAAAATATATAATTTTAAGAAAAGTTGACGTAACTGAGGAAAAGGACTATAACTGAAGAAGTCAAGGTATTGATGGCTGCGTATTGAAAATTTTGCTTAATTAAGGAATGTTGAAAGAAGGCAGAGAGAGAGAGAGAGAGAGAGAGAGAGAGAGAGAGAGAGAGAGAGAGAGAGAGATAGAAATAAGGATACTTCTACGAATTGTGTTGGTAATTGGGGGCAATTTGAAGAGGATATATTGAAGCCGAAGAGAAGGATCCTTATTTAATTGGTCATTATGTCATAACGAGAAGTCCATGAGTTACATGATATGAAAATCTCTATATAGCCTTCCCCTCCCTGTCTCTTTATAATATTAACTCCTTATTTTTTTATTCGTTCGCTTACTTTTCGTAACATTCCCTTGGTTCTCACTTATCCTCCTCTTATTCCTCATATTCGTCCTGTTTGTCTTTCTCCTCCCTCTACCTTAGTCATCTCATCCTTTCCGATTTTTCTTCCCGCTTTCTCTCCCACCTTCCAGTCTGAAATCGCGTTCATTCCAAAGTCACTGAGCTACGAAGGTCCTGGAAAAAAAAAAAAAAAAAAAAAACTCCCTCGTTTTTCGCACCCTGTGTCACGTGACCCTTCGAGGCGTTTAAGACACGAGCAGCTCTACAAGTCAGTAGTTACAACCGGTTTAACTCACTGGCCAGAGAGGCGCTTTGTTTATTACGGCATTCTCTTGAATGAAGCATCAACCGGTGGTGAAATATGTGTCAGCCTGTTCTCTCTCTCTCTCTCTCTCTTCTCTCTCTCTCTCTCTCTCTCTGTCTTAAAGGTAGATAGCGAAACAGATGCAGTATGAACATATGAAACGTTTCTTTAAGATGGTGGTAGATATCCGCCACGGAAATTGCCTCTACAAGTTCTCATACGGATTATGTCTAATCCCTTTCCAAAAATAGTACTTGAGAGCTATTTTCTTTTGTAGGGGTTGGCGTTGGGGTCTTTCATCCTCGCAACAATTAACTTGGAATTACTCCTCGATTGCCATTGTACCTACAGTGATCTTCCTGAAACCCCTAATGATGATGATATGCTTATTAGATTTAACAGATTAGTCATAGCTTCCTCTGATGAAGAGCAGATGAGTCTCCTGGTTCCAAGGGTTTAATGCCATCTTCAGGAATGCTTTCCGGTGCTAAATTTTTTCTTGTTTGTGATAATACGATGCAGTTTTCAAGTTTTCACTTACAACATTTCTGCAGCATTTTTTCCCACGTACAGTGTTCACAAATGCTGTTTTAAAATCATAATTTTTTATCACTTTCCTCGTTATCTTTATTGGTAATGTCATGCTATCTTTTTATTTTGCACGTTTGAGTGTCATGACAAGTAAACATTCTCTACCTCTTCGAAGAATATCTTGAAAAATTTTATGAAGAGTTTGATTTAATGATCCTCAAAAATAATAGAGATATTTTAATTGGAGATTCCTTGACGTGTTTCTTGCGCACTACACGAGTCTTATATAGAGGAGATGGCTGGCTAGATAATGCAATATACCTCTCTCTCTCTCTCTCTCTCTCTCTCTCTCTCTCTCTCTCTCTCTCTCTCTCTCTCATTTTGAGAAATACTGTATTTTTGCATTGTTAATGAATAAAGGTTATTTATGATTACTCTGCTGTTGAAATTAGAGTAAAAATTCACCTCTCTCTCTCTCTCTCTCTCTCTCTCTCTCTCTCTCTCTCTCTCTCTCTCTCTCTCTCTCTCTCTCTTCGTGTTGGGAAAGAGTTATTCCTATCTTCAGTGATTGAAGACTGTAGATAATTATGCTGTGGCAGAAATCAGAAGATAATCTCTCCACGATTTATTTTTTTTTCAAACTTCAAGATAAAAATTTATGTATGTCTAACCGTTAGGTTTTGTAAGTAAGTCATTGCCAATTCTTATTATCTTGTGAATGGTCGCTGATATTATTCATGTGTTCTTAACGAGCAATTATCCGCTCGTTAACCAGTAATTAATGCCCTGATAACTATTATCCACCTGATGCTGCAGGTGATAATGGCAAGGTGCTATTTCACACTTGGGTTTGTGAATTAACCTCATCCCCTTGGTGAATTAACCACATCCACTAGTGAATTCATCCCCTTAGGTATTCAACTCCACCCCCTTAATTAATTAAACACATCTCCATAGTGAATTAACCCCATCCCATTAGCTAATTAACCTCATCCCATTTGTTAATTAATCCCATCCCCTTTACCTAATTAATTACATCCCTTCAATGAATTAACCGCATTTCCTTAGTGAATTAACTCCATCCCCTGAGTGAATTAATCCCATCCCCTGAGTGAATTAACCCCACCCTCTTAGTGAATAAACCTACCCCCTCAGTGAATTAACCCCACCACCTTAGTGAATGAACCCCAATACCTTAGTGAATTAACCTCGCTAAATAACCTTATCCCCTAAGCTAACCAACCCTCATCTTCTTAACGATTCATCCCGTATCAACTTAGTGAATTAACCTCCATCCCCTTATCCAATTAACCTCATGCCCTTAGCAATTTAGTCCCTCATGGTTATAGAGGGACTGAAGAAGTATTACTTTCAAAAACCACCCTCCTATGCTTTTAGTTTTCTTCCGTCTTGCTTCGGCTCGGTTTGTTTGTTTGTTTGTTTGTCTGTGTAACTGACAACCAATAATGATATTTTGGGAGAGATGGGAATGTAAGATAAGGGATAAGAAACTTTTTTTTTTTTTTTTTTTTTTTGCGGAGATTCGCAATCTCCCAAACGCTTCAGTCGTATACTGGAATGGCCTGGAAATAGTTTCTCTTATATTTCAGAGGATTTCTGGCGTATTAGTTCTTTTTGTATTTTGGAACGAGCCAGCGCTTTTAGAGGTTTATGCAAAATGGGCTCCTAGTATCTTAGGTAAGTACGTTTCAAAATCTTGTTTTCATTGGGGATTTTAATCATTTTTTTTCCTCTCCATTTTCATTTACATTTTATCGTCATTTTTTTACGAGGGGAAGAGAAACGCTTTTTAGTGAATATATATATATATATATATATATATATATATATATATATATATATATATATATATATATATATCTTATTACAGTATTCATTTATGCATTGTGCCATTACCCTTCGTGTTTGTACAGTAAATGTTAGCATTCCACTATTCTTTTTTTTTCATTTAATTGATATCTCTCTCTCTCTCTCTCTCTCTCTCTCTCTCTCTCTCTCTCTCTCTCTCTCTCAGTCATTTTGACAAATTCACATATACAAAGACGCGCACATATAATATATATAATATATGATATATATATTTATACATATATGTATATATATATACACACATTATATATAAATAATATATATATGTATTTATGTATGTATATTTGATAAGGATTTCTTTTTTGTTATTCTAATAAATAAAAATACGATTTTATCCATTACTTCGAGTGTTACTATCAATAACCCAAATTTCTGTTTTTATTATTATTATTATTATTATTATTATTTAAATACAGTCACTTTTTATTTGTAAAATCAGTTAGCGTTGCAAATTTTTATCCATGTAGACACCATCATTTGGGGTTCCCTACCTCCCCCACCCCACTCCCCCCGCCCCCCCTAGGCAATCATAACCTCCCCCCCACCCACCCCACCTCTACCCGGCCCATCGCTGTATATGTCACCTCTTCCAGACTTTCACCGGAGTTCTTGACTCTTCTCGATTATGTAGCCTTCACTAACTGCAACGCTCTCTCTCTCTCTCTCTCCTTTTCACCACAGGACATTAACTGAAAATTAATTGAACCGGTGGCGATAATGACGTCTTAACGTGACTTTTAAAATGGAATATTAGGTGCTCTGAGGACCACTTCTGTGCTCTTCTGCCTGGCAACAGATTGGATGATTGGACTTCATTGCTCATTTTGGAGCGTCGAGTATTGTGTTATTAGGTGTTGTGGTAATTTCATAGTAATCTTCTATTTTTTCCGTTAATTCTCGTTACAATTTATTTATAGTAGACATCAAATACTTTCATATTACTCATTTTGCAGTGGTAAGCTTATTAGACTGTTTGTTCAATCATTTTCTCAGTAAATATTTACAGACTTCATCAGATTGGAATCTTCTGTTGTATTTTCGTTATTTTTCGTTACAAATTAATTATAGAAGACATCAAATACTTTCTTGTTACTCAGATACTGCAATCTGAGTAACAAGAAAGTATTTGATGTCTTCTATAATTACCACTGCAGGTAATCTTATTAGACTTTCTTTTTCATTCGTTTTCTCAGAAAATATTTGTAGACGTCATCAGTCACTTTTTTTTTTATTAATTTTCTCAGTAAATATTTATATACGTCATCAGATACTTTGTAATATGATAGTAAATCATAGTCTGAGGTGGTAATGCTGTTGGAACTCTATTATATTTTAATTTTCATTCATTTTGTCAGAAAATAATCATAGACATTACCAGATACTTTTGTAATAATTACAATTGTGATTTTTATAGTCTTCGGTGGTAATCTTATTATAATTTTTTTTAGTTTTTCAGTTTTGTTAGAAAATATTGTTAGATGTTGCCAGATACTTCCGTAATGTCCTAAGAATAAATAATTATTGTCTGCGATGGTAATCTTATTTGAATTTTCTATTTTTGTCGCTCATTTTGTTAGAAAATATTTATTGATTATCAGATACTTTGTAATGTGATGATAAATCATAGTCTGAGGCGGTAATCTTGTAGAAACTATTTTTTTTTATCATTATTAATTTTGTCAGAAAATATTTAGAGACTACCAAGTACTTCCGTAAAATTATAATAATCAGTCATGAATAGTAATATTAATAGTTGTAGCTCTAATATTGTTGATATGCCAACAAAAAATAATGCGATGGATAAAATTAATCAAGGAATTCCAATACCCATTTAACATCCCCCCCCCACCCAAAAAAAAAAAATCATTTATTCCGACGACCTTTCTGGCTGCTACGTCACTTTAACGCTGTCATCCTCGTCGCTCGAAATGGTCGCATTCTGTCGCCCGTCTCTTCTGATCGTTGATGATTGGTTAATTACCCCCTTGATTAAAAGCCGGTGATTAAGACGTCGCAAGCATTAATCGACGCGAATTATTGGTGCTCGGAGGACAGTCGTGAGGCGTCGTATTGCTCCGTCTTGCGAAAGTCTGACTGGGTTCAGTCGTTTTCTCTTTTTATCTTAATTTATTATTTTTTTAGATATGCGAGATCTCTTATTTTGTGTTATGTTATTGTGATTAATGTTACATCTGTTGTTTTGTCTTGGTTACTTTCCTTTACCTTTCATTAGTGTCTTGGAACACTAATGAAAGGTGAAGGAAAGTAAAGATGATTAGGACATTAGTGGAGATAGACTATAAGAAAGTGAATAATAGACCTCTTGTGGACCTCTGGAACCGTACCTCGAAAGTCTGAGACTCTCTGGAACCAGACTTGGAAAGTCTGAGACTTTATGAAACCAGACATGGAAAGCCTGACACTCTCTGGAACCAGACTTCGAAAGTCTGAGACTCTCTGGAATTAGACTTCGAAAGTCTGAGACTCTCTGGAACCAGACTTCGAAAGTCTGAGACTTTCTGGGAACAGATTCGAAAGTCTGAGACTCTATGAAACCAGACTTGGAAAGCCTGACACTCTCTGGAACCAGACTTGGAAAGGCTAGACACTCTCTGGAACCAGACTTCGAAGGTCTGAGACTTGGAAATTAAACGATTCGACCTGAAGAACTTCTGGAACCAAACTCGAAAGTCTGAGACTCTCTGGGAACAGACTTCGAAAGTCTGAGACTCTCTGGAACCAGACGTTAGAAAGGCTTGAAGGACCTTCTCTTGGAACCAGGAAACTTCGAAAAGTCGGAGACTTCCTGGAAACAGACTTTCGGAAAGTCGGAGGAAACTTCTTGGAAAAAACAAAGACTTCGGGGAAAGTCGGAGACTCTCTGGAAACCAGACCTTCGGAAATTCGGGAGACTCTCTGGAAACAGCCTTCCGGGAAGTCGGAGGACTTCTGGCAACAGACTTCGGAAAGTTCTGAGACTCTCTGGAAAACAGGACTTCGAAAGTTCCTGAGACTCTCTGGGGAAAACCATGGACTTCCGTGAAAGTCTGAGACCTCTCTTGGGAAACAGACTTCGGAAAGATCTGAGACTCTCTGGGAAACCAGACTTCGAATGTCTGAGACTCTCTGGAATTCAGACTTCGAAAGTCTGAGAAATCTCTGGAACCCACACTCGAAGTCTGAGACCTCCTGGAAACCACAACTTCGAAAGTCTGAGACTCTCTGGAACCAGACTTCGGAAGTCTGAGACTCTCTGGAAACAGACTTCGAAAGTCTGAGACTCTCTGGAACCAGACTTCGAAGTCTGAGACTCTCTGGAACCACACTTCGAAGGTCTGAGACTATCTGGTGAAGTCACCAAGACTCGAAAAGTCTGAGACTCTCTGGAACCCCACTTGGACCGAACTTCGAAAGTCTGAGACTCTCTGGAAAGTCAGACTTCGAAAGTCTGATGAGAACTCTCTGGAACCAGACTTCGGAAGTCGAGACTCTCTGGAACAGACTTCGAAAATGTCTGAGACTCTCTGGAACCCACACTTCGAAGTCTGAGACTCTCTGGAATCAGACCTTCGAAAGTCTGAGACTCTCTGGAAACCAGATTCGAAAGTCTGAGACTCTCTTGAAACCACAAACTCGAATGGTCTGAGACTCTTGGAATCAGACTTCGGAAGTCTGAGACTCTCTGGAAACCAACTTCGAGTCTGAGACTTCTCTGGAATCAGAACTCGGAAAAGTCTGAGACTCTCTGGAACCAACCTTCGAGCCTGAGAACCTTCTGGAATCAGACTTCGAAAGTCTGAGACTCTCTGGAACCAGACTTCGAAAGTCTGAGACTCTCTGGAACCACACTTCGAAGGTCTGAGACTCTTCTGGAATCCAAGAACTTCGAAAGTCCTGGAGACTCCCTGGAAAACCAACACTTCCGAAGGTCTGAGACTCTCTGGAATCAGACTTCGAAAGTCTGAGACTCTCTGGAACCAGACTTCGGAAGTCTGTGACTTTCTGGAAACAGATTCGAAATCTGAGACTCTGGAACCAGACTTCGAAAGTCTGAGACTCTTCCTCCCCCTCTCAGACAACTTTCCCTCACCTTCTTATCTTTCCTTCTCCTCCTCCCTCTATCATTCTCCTCGCCGCGCGTCTTCTCGTCTTCCTCCTCCTCTTCCTCTTTCATCATCAGATCCCACTAATCCCAAAATCGATTGGCTGGAAGGTCTTCAAGTGAAGTGTCTCCCTTAAGACGTTTCAAGATGTCTTAAGGGTGACTTATGCATAAAGTGTCAAGTATTTTAGATATGTGTAGTGTCAATAATTTAGTTGTACGTAAAGTATCAAGTATTTTGTCCATCATTGCAATCAGTTTATTAAATCGAGTTGAAAGTTGTTCCTAATTTCTCTTAACATTCCTTTGTGAAGCTCTGACGTAGTTCTCTCTCTCTCTCTCTCTCTCTCTCTCTCTCTCTCTCTCTCTCTCTCTCTCTCTCTCCACCGTTAGATTGGGCAGCCTTAGCCCTACCGTCAGTCTTCCTGTGTCACATATTTCACAATCGGCTGACTCCACTCTCTCTCTCTCTCTCTCTCTCTCTCTCTCTCTCTCTCTCACACACACACACAACACACACACACATACACGAAAGGCCAAAAATTTGATCCGTACGGTTCATTTACATCTTAATCGTATACGTCTGATTTCCTCTGGCAGCGTCTTGACTAAGATGACACATCAGCTCTCGTTAGAGTCATGAAAGACCCGACCGAATTTCATTGCCCCGGACGTTCCTTTACTCCTCGTATGCCCTCTTTCTCCTTTAGGGGGATGGGCGCTGGCTGGCTGGAAAGTGGAGAGAGAGAGAGAGAGAGAGAGAGAGAGAGAGAGAGAACTTTGCATAAAAATTCTTTGATCTGTCGACGTTCGAAAGATGATGAGACGAGTTTCCGGTTCTTAGTTTGTCCTGAGCAAATTTGGAAGACGCTCGGGAAAGGATCCCCCCGATGTTACTGAAGGCATAAAAGCTACCTCCTCCTCCTCCTCCTCCTCCTCCTCAAATAGCGACAGAGTCGGAGGACAGAAAAGTACGAAGGCTGCTTCAACAAGGCTCGATTCGGAGTGATGACAGAAATGGGAGTTTAAGTGTCCATTTCCTCATCGAAATTGATTCATTTCCCTGGTTTGTTTCTCAGGTGAAGGCCGACGGAATGAAAAACCATTTGTCTTGACTAAGAAAAAGTACGTGATGGGAACAAAGTAGAGATGGTGGGAAGTTTAAATTGGGCTACTTTAAATTTTCATGCACAATTCTCAATAACCTTACGTATGTATATGGTCAAAGTTCGCTTATTTGTACACCAATAACTATTTTAATGTATATATAATTCCACTTCTCTTTTGCATATCATTTCCCGAGTATTTTGTAATGAGGTTGCAAGCCCCAAGCCCTATTCGAGTGACGCCAAAGGCCTTTCTTGGTGGTCACCCAACCGAACACAGACCAGACCCATTTCCATAGTCACTGATGACTTGATGGTCTTAGGAAGCAGAGAAGTGACGTTCACATCTATTAGGATACAGAGAAGAACCTTCTGTATTCCCCTTGAATGAAGGCTTGTAAAAGTGAAGGCATTGTTGAGTTCAGTATTCTTGACACCTGATTCTGGTATCTGTCGAGAATCTGGAAGGTTTCATTTGTTTATTTGGATGTTTATTATGCTGAATATATATGTATTTTTTTACCTGGTGTGTCAGTTTCTCGTATGATAAGTTCCATGATTAATACTTTTTGCATGTTTGTGAAATGTCGTAGGATGTGTCAGCTGACAGTGTGCTCAATTTTTCTCTCTTCTGATGCGTACTCTTGCGTTAAGATCATAAATAATATTAATATAATAAAAAAACATTATCAGTTATCTCTTAGGTCAGTTATATTCGGAATCAGAAAAGCTTTTTTGATGCGTACTCTCAGGTTAAGATTATAAATAGGTCAGTTATATTCGAAATCAGAAAAGGTTTTCTGGTGCGTATTCTTAGGTTAAGGTTATAAATAGCATATAACTTTTTCAGAGAAGACAAAATAACTACTCTCATAACTTGGGTCAGTTACACTCGTACCGGAAACCTATTTCTTCCCCGAGAAATTTTATGATAGGCCTAAGTCGCTCCCTCGTCGCAAAGCCAATATAAAATGATAATAATAATGATAATATCGCCCTGGACGTCTCGTCGTCCCTGGATGCTCTTTTGTAAAACTGGAACGCTGGAAGGACTCAAAACCGGGTTCCTCCTCCTCCTCCCCTCCTCCCCCTCCTCTTCCTCCGCTCTACTTCCTCCAGATCTTAATGAAATATTTCTTGGGTCTTTTTTAATGCCTCTCACAAGCTCGGAATGCTTGTAGCGTTTTGCAGGGTTGAGGGGGAGAGGAGGATGGGAGTGTGAGAAGGGGGGGAAGAGGAGTAGGAGGAAGTGGGGTAGGACGAGGAATGGAGGAATTGATGAACCAGCATATATATATATATATATATATATATATATATATATATATATATATATATATATATATATATATATATATATATATATACACAGTGGTCCCCCATATTTGCGGGGGATGCGTACCAGACCCCCATGAATAGTTAGAACCTGCGAATAGTTAAACCCCTATAAAAATGCTTAAAACCTCCTATTTTGTTAGTTAAAACTCAAGAAAAAACCACTAAAAATTTTTATTCCGGGTTTTTCTAATAGTTTTGTCACAAAAACTGCATTTTATGATGAATTGATAAAAAAGCATGTGGGGAAATGTTCCAGAGAGAAATCTGCGAATGCGTGAGTCCACGAATCTGGAGAACACGAATACGGGGGTGGGGTCCACTGTATATATAAAGACAAAATCCATGAAGACCTAAGTAAAGGACAAGAAGTCGACAGGCCCAACAGAATGCCGTCGTTTCTCTTTCCTTCTTGGATTTTGTCTTTATTTACCAGAACAGGGCTGGCCCGAAGGATTAGATTTTTATTTTTTTGTCGTGGCTAGGAACCAATCGGTTACTTAGCAACGGGACCTACAGCTTATTGTGGGCTCCAAACCACATCGAGAAATGAATTTCTGATCACCACAAATACATTCCTCTGGTTCTGCATTGGCGGCAGCTGGGAACAAACCCGGGCTACCAAATTGATAGGCGAGCACACAAACCCACTCGTCTGTGTGTGTGTATATATATATATATATATATATATATATATATATATATATATATATTATATATATATATATATATATACATACATACATATATTTGTATGTATGCAAGTATACATATATATTTATATATGTATGTGTGTGTGGTGAGATTTAGAACTTTATTAAAATAATACGATACGGGTTAAAAACATAAAAATTATTTAAGAATTATACAGCATGAATAACCAAGAGAAAGAGAATAGTATCCGAAAAAGACTGTGAAGACATAAACCGAGATATTGCAAATGTACGGCAGTATAGACTGAGAAAAGTTAAAAGATGGTAACGATAACAGTTATCATACGCAGCTATCAGAAAGGTGAAATACCGAGAGAGAGAGAGAGAGAGAGAGAGGGAGAGAGAGAGAGAGAGTAATAGATGAGACAAAAGAGAGAGAAAGAGAAAGATAAAAAAGAGAAATATGAGACAAAAAAGAGAGAGACAGAAAGAAGAAAGATATTAAGATAGAGAGAGAGATAAATATAGACAAAGAAATAGATGATACAAAAAAAGAGAGAGAAACAGAAAGATAAGAGAAATAGATGAGAACAAAAGAGAGAGGGGGAGAGAAAGAAGAAAGACAAAGATTGCGAGACGAAAAAGACAAAAAGATTGACAGAGAGAGAGAGAGAGAGAGAGAGAGAAGG
>NC_087215.1:13580902-13583402 GCF_015104395.2 Macrobrachium nipponense | reverse complement strand
AGTCTCTCTCTCTCTCTCTCTCTCTCTCTCTCTCTCTCTCTCTTCTTGTCTCGTAGGCCTAGTTTTTTTTATGAATATTGAAATATTTAAGTTACTGTGACCGAACACTGGCCTACCAATAACGCTACAAAATATTTTTTGAGGAGGAACCAACAGACTCCGATGAACGAGAGAGAGAGAGAGAGAGAGAGAGAGAGAGAGGAGAGAGAGAGAGAGATGAACTACCAGTGACGCGAGAAAATAGTTTATAAAAAAATGTTCAAAAGATGTAGTCTTTTTTTTTAATGGAAACTATAGACTTCGTTGAGAGAGAGAGAGAGAGAGAGAGAGAGAGAGAGAGAGAGAGAGAGAGCTGAACAGGAGTGTCCCTTTCGACCTCGACGACCAATTAAGCACTGAGCCTCTCCTTCGTGCTGTTCCACTTTTATTGGCCCCCGGGAATTATGGGTCTTTGGGGGGAGGGGGGCGGTGGATGAGGTTCCCAAGCCTCCTCTTCAATCATCGTTGTAGCGCGATGTTAGCTCAGAGAAAATTCCTTTGGAGATGTTATTTTATTTTGTTGTATTTTTAATATTTTTTTTGTTATTTCTTATATGAGAGGCCGAGGTTTTTATGGGGGGGGGGGGGGTGGTAGCGTGGGGGTTAGGGAGCGGGTTTAGGAGTGGGAGAGATAGAAATGTAACTTTTGGGAGAGATAGGAAAGTTAGTTTTAGTTTTGGGAGAAATAGGAAAGTGAGAGATAGGAATGTAGCTTTGCGGAAAGCTAGGAATGTAAGTTACGTGGAAAAAGATCCTTTTGGCCGTGAATGCATTAGCCCTGGTGGAGGTTTGCAGTCTGTAAATGCTCTGTCAAATATTTTGTTACTATAATTTTCATATTTAAAGAGTTAATTGTAGGCTGCTTGAATAGAACGATTACGAATGTTGATCTTGGTTACGTTTTATTGTTATATTTTGTAATAGTTTAACTGAAACTGTTATTCCGTACTCTTGATATCATCTGGGTAAAATGCTGATATTAAATCTTCCAGTCATATTTGAGATTTAAACGAGTTTCAGACCCACAAATCTCCCAAAAGCTGATTTGTAGACCCTGCAACAATCACCCCCGCCCCCCCACCAAAACCAAAATAGCCTTTAGAGAGTATTAACCAAACTAGACAGAAAGACCTGGCAAGGTCGCGTTCATACATTGACTACAAAGAGCTGAATACGTATCTTGCAAAACGTCCTTTCTTGTTCCGTCATGAGGGAAGCCATATTTAGTGGTTGCTGATTTATAAACATCTGTTGTTTGCAGATTATTTGGTCAGTAATGCTGGTTTAATTAAATTCTCCTGTTTATAACATATTGTAAGTATGTTACCGAATTCCTTAAGGAGGCTTAGGCTATCATCCAAAAGGTGGGCAGAAATTCACTTTCGATGAGAGAGGTATTAACTTACCATAGTAGATGTTGCCTATGGCTTGAAATTGGTATAGCCACTCTTAAACTGGCCTGACAGAATCCGAATTCCTTAAGGAGGCTTAAGCCAGCATCCAAAAGATGGGCAGAAATCCACTCTCGATAGGAGAGACATTCACTTTCCATGGTAGAGGTTGCCTGTGGCTCGAAAGTGGTATACCCACGCTAAAGCTGTCCCAACAGATACCGAATTCCTTAAGGAGACTTAGACCAGCATCCAAACGGTGGGCAGAAATCCATTTTCGATGAGAGAGGCATTAACTTAGCATAGTTGAGGTTGCCTATGGCTCAAAAGTGGTATACCCACGCTTAAACTGGCCTGATAGATACCAAATTCCTTAAGGAGGCATAGGCCAGCATCTAAAAGGTGGGCAGAAATCCACTTTCGATGAGAGAGGCATTAACTTGCCATAGTAGATCTTGCATATGACACGAAAGTGGTATACTCATGCTTTAGCTGGCCCGACATATACTGAATTCCTTAAGGAGGCTTAGGCCAGCATCCAAAAGGTTGGCAAAAATCCACTTTCGATATAAGAGGCATTAACTTACCATGTGAGAGGTTGCCTATGGCTCGAAAGTGGTATACCCACGCTTAAGCTGTCCTGACAGATAAATTCATTAACGAGGCTTAGGCCAGCATCCAAAAGATGGGAAAAAATCCACTTTCGATAAGAAGGGCATTAACTTACCATTATAAATGTTGCCTTGGATGGGAAAAAATCCACTTTCGATAAGATGGGCATTAAATTACCATTATAAATGTTGCCTATGACTTGAAATTGGTATACCCACGCTTAAACTGGCCTGACAGATACCGAATTCCTTAAGGAGGCTTAGAGTAGCATCCAAAAGGTGGGCAGAAATCCACTTTCGATAAGAGAGGCATTAACTTACCATGGTAGAGGTTGCCTATGTCTCGAAAGTGGTATACCCACGCTTAAGCTGCCTGATTGATACCGAATTCCTTCAGGAGGCTTAGGCCAGCATCCAAAAGGTGGGCAGAAATCCACTTTCGATAAGAGAGGCATTCTT
>NC_087215.1:13541425-13578925 GCF_015104395.2 Macrobrachium nipponense | reverse complement strand
ACTCAAGGAAACATCAGAAACAAACCAAATTCTCACAAACCAGAGGTTAATTCACACCTACTTTCTTTGTTACCAGTGTTTGTCCCGCCACCCACCCCCTTCCCCCTTCCCCACCCCCCCCGCCCCCCATCCACCAGGATACAGAACATCAGGATTTATGGGGGGATTCTGAAACAGGCCAAACATCAGAATGAGACAACGGGAGGATTAGCTCAAACAACGCCCAGGGAAATAAAAGGAAGGTTCCGTGACATAAAGAAACTGAATGAAGAAGTAAGGAGAGGCGTTGCATAATTGCGTCCGACTACGAAGGAATAAATGGACGATTAGGTAAGAAGGAGAGTAACGCATGAAACAGGAAGAGAGTTACAGGAAATAATTAAGCTCTATTTCGTCAAGAGAGAAATAAACGGATTGAAAAAACTGGAATAGTTGTCTTAGCGGATGATTAAATAAAACAGGCCAGGAGACGATGAGCTAAACTTGGGACAGCAGCATAATTAGTGTAAAGACGGTTAGAAGGAAGGAGGTACGAGATTAAATGAAAAAGGGCAATTACCAGACACCATACGAGCCGACAGATAATGAAGAACCGGAGTGGATGTAGGATAGAGACAGTACAATCAATATACTATCAAGTAATGCGGAGGAAGTACATAAACCAAAGGGGAGGATTAGGCACAATTGTTGAAATATATGCTGCCAGTGTCTTGGTTTGTTTGATTGGTGTTTTTACGTTGCATGGAACCAGTGGTTACTCAGCAACGGGACCAACGGCTTTACGTGACTTCCGAACCACGTCGAGAGTGAAATTCTATCACCAGAAATACACATCTCTGACCCCTCAATGGAATGCCCGAGAATTGAACTGGCGGCCACCGCGGTGGAAGGCCAAGACCAAACCGACCACGCCACTGGGGCGCTACCAGTGTCTTGGTATCTTAAGAATGAGTTCAAGACGGAACATGGTACTTCTATCGTCCTTGTCTATGGGAATACTCAGATATTCTTTACATAAATCAACAATTAGTCTTTGCCACGTGAAAACACTGACTTTCACTTACCTTCTATAAGGGTTGAGAGAGAATTTCCTTCTTATTCTCTTAAGCCATAATTCACAGAAAGATTTCTTTGCTTCTCAGCATCTAAAGTAAAATCCAACTGAAAGAGTACAGAAATCAATACGACTTTTAAAGAGGAATATTTAAAAGATTCCTTTTTGCAATTCTGCAAAGAAAGAAACGGGCTTACCCGAAGAGGGGAAAGAAGAAATAGAAAAAAAATTTGAAAGTGTTGTACATTCAAACTTAAGCGTTGGAAGCAAACTCCCAAAAGATACGCGAGGAAAAAGTGCCTTTCTTTATGCAGTTTTTTCGTCAAAGTTTTGACGTCTGGATTTTTCGCAGTTACTTTTTTTTTTACCCTTGCTGTTGTTTGCTCTATTTTTCATTAGCCTAAACATTATTAGACTTGCATTCAGGTTGTATTGTATCCATTACGTAACGGAATTTTGTTTTATATTAAAAAGATACGTAATAAACCGGAATTAACGTATTTTATAAAATAAAGTTTTTCTTATATTCTCCCTGATGAGATTGACTTTTAATGGTTTTGCTAGTCACTGCGACTTCTAGTTATCATCAGTTGAAGCCAAGCTTTCCCACACAAACATTGTTAATCCCGCCAACCCACCCATTTATACCTGCTACTTTTTTTCAGTTCTACAAAAGTACATTTTGACTTATATGTCTTATTCATCACTCCATTTTAGAGGCACTCATTTTCCTTTTAATCAACTTTAAACGTTTTGCATTCTGGATGGCTACAAAGAACTCCATTTGTTTGGTTTTAATACAAAACTCGTTTATGTTTCAATAAGGGTATGATCCAGAGAGAAAAGTGTACACATGCATAGATATCACATTCATAAACCGTCAACTTATATTCAAGTGGTTGCGAATTCGTAACCAATTATCTTGAGAAACACAGCCTAACAAATATATCAATACAGATTACTTTAATTATAACTAAAAATTATCATCAAAATACAAGCACAATGGCATACACTATTAAAGTAATTATAATCCAGCCGACACTCCAATAAAAAAAAAGGGCAAGGGGGCGGTCGGTGCCCAGAAATATCAAAAGAAGTGCCTAAGAACAAACTGGATAATTAGTTAACATACGAAGAAACTGATAACCAAATCAGAATATGTACCCAAAATAATTCGCCTTCTCTCTCTCTCTCTCTCTCTCTCTCTCTCTCTCTCTCTCTCTCTCTCTCTCTCGAGCCGTTTATCGTGGCAATGGAAGTCTCCCCGAAATCTCAACATTTTCTCTTCCGTCCATTAATATCATCCAGGTCTCGAGTCTTCATGCTTGGCGGCTCACTGTCAGCACTCAGTCCTTGGGCTGTCTTTTGCACGTTCGTCTGAGGCTTTCTGGGTCTTGCGTCCGAGAGTGGCGGTCGATTTACTACTTACATTTAACACACACACATACATACATTATATACATACACACACACACACACACACAAACACACACACACACACACATATATATATATATATATATATATATATATATATATATATATATATTCTTAACGAAGGCGACTCATCTGTTCCAGCATCATCATTATCATTAATGACACGATCCAGGTCTGATTTTGGAAGCACTCTTGTAGGATCTTACTGGTCTCTGCTGATGTTTAAAATAATTTTTTTTCTTTATTTAAAAGTGAGGTATGTATTTATCTCAAGGGACGACAAATCCATGTCATTACATGTTCTTTAAATTTCAGTCATATGAACATATCAGTGTACTGATTTGGAAACTAGCAACCTGTGGATATGAATTTTCCTATCACAAAGATTAAACTGGAAAAAAAAAGGACACCAAACATAAAAAATGGGAAATGGAAGTTTCATGCAAATAAAGAAAACGGAGCATCGCCCTAGTTGATCAAGATAAGGGAACTTAAGCAACAGGAGGCGAAAATTTGTATAGACTCTCAAGACTTCAATGACCTAGATCCCCAATATAATAATTAATTAATATATTTTACAGTAAAATAAGCAAAAATTACTTTCCTGAGCTTTAAAGTTAAATCAAAAGATCGTTAACTGCTTCATAAGAAACAAGGGAAACCAGTCAAACAAACTGGAGAGAAATATAACGTAGTAATAAGCTTAAGAATTACAACAAGCCCAGAGTCAGCTAAAAAAACAATGAAGTGATCCCTCGATTTCTGCTCTATTTCTTTTATTTTGTTTTGTTTTTCTCTTTAATTTTTTTATTTTTTTGTTTTCTGTTTTTCTCCTTTTTTAAACTTTTATTTTGTTTTCCGTAACATCGTAAATTTCAGGACTTTCAAGACATTTTTTGTTGTTGTTGCCATTTTTCAGTCCTAATCTTTATTTACTTTCTATAAATTCAAGAATGATAAAATCTGACTCTGTGACGGGACCTTTTCCTGACCAATCCTCCAATCACGTGACCTTTTCCTTTCTCCAATAGCGTGCCTTCCTTTCCTCCCAAATCCCATAGCCCCATTGCTTCCCCGATTCACCTACCTTTCTTCCTGACACTTCACTTTCACGCCTGCTGAAAAGCCTAAACTCCTCATTAGCAAATTGTAGTTTCGGTACCTGATCCAACAATAAAGAAAACAAACGTAAACCAAAAACAATGAAATAATCGCGTGACCAGGTTCGAAGTCCCTCTTTCTTTTGCTTTCGACATCCGGACCGTTTCGTTCGAGTGATTTCTCAAACTGCACTCAAGAAATTTACGATCCGGTTCCTGGCTTCGTGAATGAGGTCCGTTGGGTAGGAAATTTTCCCGAATTTCCGGATTGATCAATTATAAGTATCTATAAAACTAACAAATGCTGCCATCTCATAAGTACTTGAAAGGTTGCATGAATGATGATAAGAGTGCTTACTAATGAATGGTTGCAAGGCAATCAAAACTGACACAAGTGCTTACAAGACTTTGATGAAAATATCTTATTTACAAATTACTGACCTCAGTGATAAAAACCCCGCCATGTTGTTTCGTTTTTCACGAAGATTTTCATCACAGTGTTCAGTTTTACATTCAAGATTATCACTTGAAACGAGATACCTTTTTCAAAACTAATACTTTAATTAATCATGTGTAACGAATGAAAAATGCTGGGCATATTACATTGATCTTGGAAAACAAACTTGAGGTTATGTTTGAATATTAGAGAGCCCCTTTTTGAGAGAGAGAGAGAGAGAGAGAGAGAGAGAGAGAGAGAGAGAGAGAGGAGAGAGAGAGAGAGAGGAGGATGAGATAACTAAAACTCTTAGCTATCATATTAGAATACTTATGTTTATGTGTGTGAGAGAGAGAGAGCGAGAGAGAGAGAGAGAGAGAGAGAGAGAGAGAGAGAGAGAGAGATTTCTAACCAGAAATAAGGCCATATGCACCATGAAGTCTTGGTGCAAACCCATTCATTATTTATGCTGAGCCAGAACACTAGGAGGCTCCAGCCCCCCCCCCCCCCCCCGCAACAAAAGACGACAGAAGCTGCGCCTCCCTCACCTGCAAAAGGGAAACAAGACAAAGGAGCGTAAAATGCAGGGTAAGAAAGGAGCAATGGTGGAATGATGATGATATTAGGGTCTCTCAACCCTCCATTCTTCCTCAGTTTCACAGAACAGTTGCACCTACAAAGGGATTTCACGACGTTTTCAGGCATCTCAGGTCGAAGGAAGAAGACCCTGAAGCCATACTTAGTTTTTTTTTCTGTTCGTTTCTGTCTAAAGTTTTCGTTTTATTTATTTATTTTTGTTTATGTAACTATACTTTTTCTTAGGCTTCTTTTTCTTCGTTTTTCTTTTCTGAAGTTTTCGTTTGATTGTGGTTTTTTTTTACGTAATTATACTTTATCTATCATATTTTATGCCGTTATGATAATGTAGTCGTGTTATCATTATTGATTATGGTGCATATAATGTTGGCCTGTCAAACCACAGGTCAGCTTCCAAATTACAAAAGAGTAGGCTTGACTTTATCATCTTTTTCCAGGTATGGCTGCCTTCCTAAAAAAATTAAAAAATTAAAATAAAATAAGATGAAATAAATATAATAACTGAGACTGCACTTGTCATCTAACGAAGATAAAGGCCACAACGGGAAATCTGGAATTATAAAGCTAAGAGCTTTCAAAAGCTATCTATCTTCCTGTCGAATTACACACACAATATATATATATATATATATATATATAATATATTATATATATATATATATATATATATATATGATATATGTATATATATATATATATATATATATATCTATATATATATATATCTATATAGATAGATATATATATAATATATCTAATCTATATATATAGATATATATATATATATAATCTAAAGTACACTGATTCACTGTAAACAAGATTGGCAATGAGATGAGAGAGAGAGAGAGAGAGGCGAGAGAGAGAGAGAGAGCAGAGAGAGAGAGAGAGAGAGGCATCTAATTCCAGCACTACAAAGTAAAACAATCAGGTCAGGTCGCTTAAGGTTGGATCTCTCACTTCATTAGCGAAACATGATCGGCCTCTGGCGTTCAAGATCTCCCTTAATGAGTCGTTAATGACCCATTCATTAGGTGACAATAAACCAGACCCCTATGCTCTCATTAGGAAGGGGAAGTGGTGTGGAAGTGAAGGGGGAGGAGGGAGATGGAGGATTCAATTAGTGGTGTACTGGGCATTAAGGACCACAGTAATACGTAGCCCTGAATTAAAATGTTAGATAATAGATAATGATATGAGAAATCATATTCCTGAATGGAGAATGAAAATAGTTTAGAGAACGCAACTAACTAGAAATAATGATGTAGATAAAGATAAACAAGGTCTGATACATTATTGTAAATTCCAGACCAATTATATTCCTCTCTTTCTTTCCCAGAGTCCAGCAAGTCTCCTCAGACTCTCATTATATCAGAATTGGGTCTTCTTCAAACAGCTCTCTTCGTCAAATTCTAACGAGCAAAGTGTGAAAAGACTTCCAGGAGAGAGAGAGAGAGAGAGAGAGAGAGAGAGAGAGAGAGAGAGAGAGAAGCAATCAGTCCAATCAACAGGAGAGAGAAATTGCCCATCTCGCTTTCCAGACATTGCAAGGCAACATAAATGCTATTTGCTTACGGCCGGGTTACGAATTGCCGTTTGCAAGTTACCCCATGAAAGCCAAAACTGGCCAATAAACTGTTGAGTAAATAAATAAATGAATAAACTAATTATGTAAATTTATAATTTAATTAATTACTTAATCAGTTAACCGATAAGAAAACAATTTGTGTACGTTCCCCTAAAAATGTACTTGAGTGACAAAATCAAGACAGAATAGAACCAGTTCTGCAAAAAGAAATAATGAATAAAAATAAATAAATAAATAAATAAATAAATAAATAAATAAATAAATAAATAAATAAGTAAATAAATAACAATAAAATAAAAAAATAGATAAGAATGTTCTTTTTCTTTTCACACGTAAAACGAACATTTAAAAATGCGACTACCTTGCTGCTGTTGCCTGATGACAGTAAGTTATTCCGCCGAGCAAGAGGATGAACCCTAGCGCGATTTATTCGGTCGATTTGAATAGAGTAGGATGAGGGTTTATTCTGTTCATTCGGCAGAATAAGCGGATGAAATCTAGTGTGATTTTATCGGCACAGTGAGAGGGAGAAACTTTGCGTGCGGACGGCAGTTATTTTGGAATACGGAGTCACACTTTGACTGTGCAACAACATAATAATTAGAAGAATCTCTTAATGGCAACACCGTTTGAGCACTTTGTTTCAAGGAGTAAATCGCTTGAATCTTGGGGAATGAGGACTCTCTCTCTCTCTCTCTCTCTCTCTCTCTCTGCTGAACCTTTTGAGCCTTTGGACGAGAGCGTTTCGTTGCTATTCCATTACGTCATATGCCTGCCCTTCTTCGAAGAGAGAGAGAGAGAGAGGAGAGAGAGAGAGAAGAGAGGGGGGGGGGGGGGCGTTTCCATATGAAAAATTCGAACGAAATGAAGTTACTGGAATAACGATTTGCTTCGGATTCTAGATATTTTATTTTATTATTTTCCTAGTTAATTTGAAACCGATTTCCGGATAATGAAACTGAATTCATAACCTGCGAATCGCACGTTTTTCAGGTAAAAGAATGCGGTGGAGGTATTTCCACTTATTAAAACATGACGTCACAAATGAAGGGGAAATCATCCTTCATCAAAGTGGGCGTAAATGTCAAAGTTTGTGCTTCAGTCAAATAGAAAGAGATCAGTGTGCAAATTATTATTAATATTATTATTAATTGTATCATCAGTAGTATCAACATATATAATAATAATAATAATAACAATGTTTAGTGGTAGCAGCAGTAGTAGTTTTATTTATATCGACAATAAACAAAAATTGTTTTCTACAGGCGATACGCGCAGATCAGCGAAGAGGTGATTGTGTTAATCCTTTTTGTCGAAACACATAAAGGTCAACTAGTGTTGCTATGGATTCAAATGATGCTACTTAAATACCTTTAAATACTGTAAAAGTCAAGACTATTATAAACAGAGAATAATAAAAATCAAGAGACTAAAATTGACAATTAAGAAAAATCAAATAAATAACTAGGCATGGAAGACTAAATGAAAACATGGGGAAAAGTTGTATCGACCGGAATAAATTAGGATACCTGTGGTTTAGTCGTTTTATCTGTTTATTTACTTATTTTATCGCTTACTCGGGGAGTGAGCCTACAACTGCATTGTTGTTGTTATTCGGGATTAGGAAAGGTCTATGAAGAGCTCATTAAGTTCTGAAAATGTGTTTCGCGTTGAGTTAAAGCTACAGGGATTCTAGGATAGGATATTTATTATTTATTTATTAGAATGAAAATGTAAAAAATTAATAATTTGCATGTTAAACAGTACAGAATAATTATTTCTACTAAAATATAGCGTCTTTATTTTATCTTAGTTGGTGAAACGAGGCTCTATTTGCCCGTAGATTTTTGCACACATAAATTTACGTTAAGTTATGCATGATAAAAAAATCTAACACACGTCAAGAGTAAGCTGGAGGTCGTATCACGCCTTGTTACTTTAGTAGCGCGTCTGAAAAAGGTGCCAATTGTGCGTTGAAGACTCCGTCCATTCGCATTTGCAATTTGCAACGTTGAGAAGACGCTAACAAGAGCATTTTATGCAAATCCGTCTCGAGAAGAGAGAGAGAGAGAGAGAGAGAGCGTGAGAGAGATTAGAGAGAGAGAGAGAGAGAGAGAGAAAAGGAAAAGTCTGGAACCATCTTCATTTAAAATCACATTACCGTCCTCTATTCAGAATATACAAAAGTAAATATATTAATTATACAATTCCTGAGGCATCCGTAATTAATATGAAATAAATATTTCTTTCAATTAAACAGAAAACATTAAATTTATAACAATGGAAATGAATTTATTAATCAATGACACGCATGCATAAATTAACCTACAGTATAAAACGATGAGAGAGAGAGAGAGAGAGAGAGAGAGAGAGAGAGAGAGAGAGAGAGAGAGAGCATAAATTTCCAAAAGGTAGAACAGAGAATCGAAGCAAAATCTCACTAAATGATACTAATTCGAAATTCTCTCCTTTTACTCTTTATCGCTCTCTCCCTCCCTCATCTCCCGGGGACTCTCTCTCTTCTCTCTCTCTGCTCTCTCTCTCTCTCTCTCTCTCTCTCTCAGGCTGATCCGACCCCCAATCCCAAAGCTAAATCCTTTTAGCTTTTTCTGCGTTAGAGTTTTGTGGCATTTTTATCTATGACTTCCATGCTGAGAAACACGAGGGCATGCATAACATGGTGGTTTTACACGCAAAAAAAAAAAAAAAAAAAAAGAGAGAGAGAGAAAAAATATATATATATATGAGTGTATGTGTGAGTATAAAAGAGAAAATTCACGAAATGAAACAAAAGGATAAAACACATATTTCATTTCTGCTAGCATCTATACCCCTCTTTTATTTAGTTTAATTGGGGACATATTAGTGAACAGGCCAAAAGAAATGCCAACGAGAGAACCGCATAAAAGAAGAGAGAGAGAGAGAGAGAGAGAGAGAGAGCACAAAATCCAACAACTCGGGCAATTGCAACAAATAATTATAATCGACCACTGATTGATGCTTTATTTAGAAACAGGATTACAAACATTCACAACGGACAATTTATGATGCATAAACAAAAAGAATCGAACTGCAAAATAGTTCTTTTAGGAAATAAAACTATAAAAAAAATGAGAGTAAGCGTCATTCTTTTAGAGGACGTTACAATATCGCTAGAATACAAATCAAGAGACTGACAGGCTATTCATGAAGCATCAGAAAAATTTAACAAGGTCTTTTGCTTTTTTTTAATTCACTTTTTTACAGGCGATTCAAAAAAGGGCCAACGACGTTTTACGAAAGCAAATGACCTGTTTTTACTCAGTTTATTTGTTGCTTTCTGTTAAAATTTTTTTTTTATCTGACGCGAGTTTATCTTAATCCTCTAAGCCTTTGTTTTCGATAAACAAACAAATAATTATTGCTGCTGTTTTACAAACAAACAAATAATTATTGCTGTTTTACAAACAAATAAACAAATAATTATTGCAGTTTCAAAAAATAACCAAGAAGAGACCAAATGGAAAGGATGACCAATATGCGGCGTTCAGATGAACCGAAACAAACATCCTGCGTCTGTCAGGAGAGAGAGAGAGAGAGAGAGAGAGAGAGAGAGAGAGAGAGAGAGAGAGAGAGAAAAGGAACAATTCGAGAGAATTATCGCCCTCTGTATCTTGTTCCCTCATCATCTTCATCATTTGTCAGACGGATGTATTGGCCTCTCCTCAAGACCCACAATGAAGTGTTTGACCTCAGAAAGATGAAGGAACGAAAAACCAATAGCTTGGAAAAAAAAACAAAAAAAAAAAAAAAAAAATAAAATAAAAAAAATGGTCATCAGATGACGAAGTATGGATGGAGCCTGGGGGATGTTATAGTGTCCCCTTTTACCCCAACAACTCAACCTCCTCCCCCTCCCCCACCACCAACAGCCTTCGAACACCAACAACAAAAGAGACACAGCCAGGAAAGAGTTTTTCCCTTCACAAAGGAAGGGTTGTCAGCCGTGTCTTGGGTCACATAAAAGAAATGAAGAAAAGTCTTTGATTGATTGTGACCGCAGAAGGGGATTCGAGGGCCTGGGGCGGGGGATGGGGCGGGGGAGATTACGACGAAGAGGAAGGCTTGTAGGGGGCGACTAAAGGAGCGACAGAATCCTATAAAATAGGTGAAACTGTGAACTATGGAAAACAGATGATGCATATAGCTTAAGAGGTATATAATTATAAGAAGTTGGTGAGAAAATGAGGGTACTTATGATTATCATAACTTCAAAGATGACAGTTATTCATGAAGTTGTGTAAAAATATTCTTATTACAATATATTTACTTTCGTTTTTTAAATTGCGAAACATTATTTACATTGTTTTTACAATCACAGAAACAACAAAACTATGCCGTATTATAGGGCCCATCCCAGCTTTGAATTTGCCTCTTATCCTATCTGTTCCTAGTTTCCTGCCTTCTCTACTACGTCTCCTTTGTGTTTTCATTAGCGCGTCATTTTTTCTCTGTTTTTTTTTTCTATGGTGATTGACACATTTGTATATCGGTTCAGCATTTGGAAGAACATAAGCATAGTAACCCCTGATACAGAATTTGTACTCAAGTAAGGGAGTTTGGGATTGAACTGAACTGAATATAGAATTTAGGCCAAAGGCAAAGCACTGGGACCTATGAGGTCATTCAGCGCAGAAACAGAAACTGGCAATAAAAGGTTTGAAACGGGTATTTCTCCACATCCCTTTCATCATTATCCCCTCTACTTACGAAACTTCTGATACTCATGAGAAAACTATTTAAAAATTACACTGTCAACAATATTTACATCCCAATACACGAGAGGACGAAATTATTATCAACTAAAAAAAATTCCCATTCAATTAACATACATGGAAATATATTAATTCCGAGGTAGAGCGAATTGGATATTAAAGGACATCTCTAGCTTAATAGACATTTTTTGTGAGGATACCATTTACAGCATAAAAAAAATCCAATTGTATTGACCGACAAATTTATTCAAAAACATTTCAAATTTTTTGCGATTCGATATGCAACCTGCCACCAGCAACTAGAGATATCAAATCCCCCCCAGTTTCGAATAAAAGCGCACTGGCATCATTTAATACACTCATCCACTCCGATGAAAATATCGCAATGAGAAAAAGATGAATCCGTCGACTGGAAAATCACAAAATAAATCGAAAAGGTTCGATATCTGAAGGGCCAGAGTGATGGAGTCATTCTGGAAAGAATTCCACGGTATGCACAACTGCTGATTTCATATTTCTTGTAGTAGGTGATGCTGCATTATCTACTGAGAATATAATATTGTATGGATCTATATGTATATATATATATATATATATATATATATATATATATATATATATATATATATATATATATATATATATACATATATATGTATATATATATATATATATATATATATATATATATATATATATATATATATATATATATATATAAAGGTTTTTTTTTGCCACGAGGAAAATAATGAAAAAAGCGAGATAGCCGAGTACTTTCGGTCCTATTCGGACCCTTTACTGAGGCAAACTGATTTTACAAAGAAACACCATAGTCAAAAGAAGGTTAATATACAAACTGACACTACCAGATTAGCCATAAGGGCGATTTTCACTCTACAGAGAGGAGGAGTCGCCAGTGGCTAGCCACACCTTGAAGGATACCCGCAGTAAACAAGTGATTCTTCCAGAAAACAGTACATTTTGAAAACAACACGGGAGCATATACAATTTAATATCATGAATTTTTACACAAATTTTCCCAACAAAAATTATTATTAATGAAAAGACGAAAGAAAATATAAATATATATATATCGAGCAAGAGAAAGAGGGAGAGAGAATATCGAACCATAGAGAGAGAGAGAGAGAGAGAGAGAGAGAGAGAGAGAGAGAGAAAGAAATAATACTATATACATGTGGACTAATTTATTAGTTGTTCATTTATTTTGAGGTCCTTCATAAACATCTTACAAATATATGGGTCCAAATGGTACACCCAGTTACAAAAGCGGTGTCGCCCCGCCAGGCCTGGCTCGGAGAGATCATGCCCTTCTTACCCTGAAAGTGGCCCACGTTCAAACAACCAGTACATAGTTAGAATGGTTCGAATGGGAGGAGGAGAGAAATTACGGTAATCACGCAAAGAAATGCGACATTTGGGGAGGGAGAGAGAGAGAGAGAGAGAGAGAGAGAGAGCTTTTATTAATGAAATATATATGGACAGAGAAAGAGAGTTTTTATTCCTGTCTGTTTAGTTATTAATCTTATGGATATACTTGAGACCTTCTGCTTTAAGAAACATGTTTACATATATATTTTCGGAAAATAATTATTGTGAAATCTTATCACATCGTATTGTTTGAAATCTGTTACATTTTCTAAATAAAAATGTCTTAAATATTGTTAGTACTTACTATTCATATGAATATTATTCAGACGAAAATAACCTTTTTAATTATCCTATAAGCAGCTGTATTCTCTCTCTCTCTCTCTCTCATCTCTCTCTCTCTCTCTCTCTCTCTCTCTCTCTCTCATTCTATCCTCCGTCTTATATCGCCTGGATTGACTATTTAAATAATGGTAGATGTTTGATATGTTATTTGGATGTGGCCAAGGATCACAAAACCGTAAATGGCTACTCTACCAACTTGCGCTAGGCTGTATCTATTTTTGCCCTAGACTGACTGGATTATAATTACCTGTATTACCAATAATATACGAATCTTCTCACAAAGATGTTACACACCAGGTTTTGTAGCCGTGGGTTGTATAAGTCATTAAAGCATCAGTTTTGCAAGGATATTATTTAATTAATTAATCTATGCTAAGAACACATTACTGGATATCCTAATGTAGTACTACAGGATTTGTATTTAAGGCATAACTTCGTTGAGTTACCAGTATTTGAATGTGATGGGCCACTTGGCTCCACCCCTCACAACCATCTAGGCTACTTAGAGAAAGCATTTCAATTTGCTATATTTCCTATATTATAGAATATTCATTATATTATTTCTGAAACTTTTTGAAAATAAATTATGTGAAATGAAATGCAGTGAAATGTGTGCATCAGTGTATTAATATACAAATGATGGTGGGGTATAAATTATGTAGGTGTTGCAAAACTGTACACTATTAACATATTTAGTACCAAATTATTTGGGGACAGACTTTAGACCTGGTCAGATCGATCGTGGCCACGGATCGATCACATCTTGGCTATCCATCCCCCGCCCCCCGGCTCATGCTTGCTCACTCACTCCGCCTTATTCAGTGGTAAAGTCCAACAAGCCTTGTTGGTGTTCAACCTCCAGCTATTCAAGAAACCCACCACTTTCGATGTCTCCTGTTCATTAGTCTTTTATACAGCCATGTTTCTATTTTTTGTAATGAAGAATTGTAAACATTTGGAAAATAAATGGCGTATGAAATACTGTCCTCTGAGTATTATTTCACCTTCCAAAAAACATCCATCAGAACAATCTCATAATATCTGCAAGACATTTAAATCCCGGACATGAGGAGGTGCAGGGATAGAAGGATATTTATAACAAGGTGGGGGTTGAAGGTGATGGGGGACAGGTAATATTGGGTGACCTTAATTTAAGTCTTAACGGGTTCGCTTATCAACATTTATAAGGTAATGATAGTAATACCTTTACTGATAGCAGTTAATATCAATGATTGTAAGTCGCCATCACGACTGGCACATAGCGTTATAGGGTTACTGAGATCATCTTTGTATATCTGGTTAATGTCTGTAACTATCGCTTACGTTATGAATCCTGGTTTGCCCACGAGGTAACGTGCCATGGACGATCTGTATAACGCCAGTGGTCTTGACAGTCATGTTTGCAGCCTTTGTGGAGGTTTATTTGGTAATTACGATTATCTACAACAAGGTGTTAGTCGAGGTCATTGTGTTTATCTATACGTGTGGAATAACTGTTATAACATAATGTTGTGCTCTGTAATTTATGTATTATATACTTATCTATGGCAACGTTATACAGATCGTCCATGGCACGTTACCTCGTGGGAAAACCAGGATTCATAATGTATTCATAAGGTATTACTATCATTACCTTATAAATGTTGGTAAGTGAACCCATCAAGATTTAAATTAAGGTCACCCAATATTACCTGTCCCCCATCACCTTCAACCCCCACCTTGTTATAAATATCCTTCTATCCCTGCACCTCCTCATGTCCGGGATTTAAATGTCTTGCAGATATTATGAGATTGTTCTGATGGATGTTTTTTGGAAGGTGAAATAATACTCAGAGGACAGTATTTCATACGCCATTTATTTTCCAAATGTTTACAATTCTTCATTACAAAAAATAGAAACATGGCTGTATAAAAGACTAATGAACAGGAGACATCGAAAGTGGTGGGTTTCTTGAATAGCTGGAGGTTGAACACCAACAAGGCTTGTTGGACTTTACCACTGAATAAGGCGGAGTGAGTGAGCAAGCATGAGCCGGGGGGCGGGGGATGGATAGCCAAGATGTGATCGATCCGTGGCCACGATCGATCTGACCAGGTCTAAAGTCTGTCCCCAAATAATTTGGTACTAAATATGTTAATAGTGTACAGTTTTGCAACACCTACATAATTTATACCCCACCATCATTAGTATATTAATGCACTGATGCACACATTTCACTGCATTTCATTTCACATAATTTATTTTCAAAAAGTTTCAGAAATAATATAATGAATATTCTATAATATAGGAAATATAGCAAATTGAAATGCTTTCTCTAAGTAGCCTAGATGGTTGTGAGGGGTGGAGCCAAGTGGCCCATCACATTCAAATACTGGTAACTCAACGAAGTTATGCCTTAAATACAAATCCTGTAGTACTACATTAGGATATCCAGTAATGTGTTCTTAGCATAGATTAATTAATTAAATAATATCCTTGCAAAACTGATGCTTTAATGACTTATACAACCCACGGCTACAAAACCTGGTGTGTAACATCTTTGTGAGAAGATTCGTATATTATTGGTAATACAGGTATTTATAATCCAGTCAGTCTAGGGCAAAAATAGATACAGCCTAGCGCAAGTTGGTAGAGTAGCCATTTACGGTTTTGTGATCCTTGGCCACATCCAAATAACATATCAAACATCTACCATTATTTAAATAGTCAATCCAGGCGATATAAGACGGAGGACAGAATGAGAGAGAGAGAGAGAGAGAGAGAAATACAGCTACTTATAGGATAATTAAAAAGGATATTTTCGTCTGAATAATATTAATACTAAGAGTCAGTTCCAACAATATTTAAGGCATTTTTATTCAGAAAATGTGATAACGATTAAAAACAATACGATGTGATAAGATTTCATAATTATTTTCCAAAAATATATAACATGTTTCTTAAAGCAGAGGGTCTCAAGTATATCCGTCAGATTAATAACTAAACAGGAATAAAAGCGCTCTCTCTCTCTCTCTCTCTCTCTCTCTCTCTCTCTCTCTCTGTCCATATATATTTCATTCAATATTTGATTTCTTTGCGTGATTACCGTAATTTCCCTCCTCCTCCCTTTCGAACCATTCGAACTATGTACTGGTTGTTTGAACGTGGGCCACTTTCAGGGCAAGAAGGGCATGATCTCTCCGCGCCAGGCCTGGCGGCAGTGGCGGGACGACACCGCTTTTGTAACTGGGTGTACGTACATGTATCCTCATCCTTGCATGTCTTGTCTCAGAGCTTGAAGGCTGCGTTTTTCTCTTTAGTTGCTCATTGTAGATCGTCATTCCAGCACTGTCTCTGTTTTCAATTTTCCCCTCACCTATTAACTTTTAAGCAGTCTATTGTGTATGGCAAGATTCACCAAGCATGACAGTACTCTTCTTTTTAGTGATGCTATCCATACTTTGTGTCACAAGTGAAGAAGCGTATGTGTGTATGAGTGTTTGTGGTTATTTGTTTTGTTTCTTTGTTTGTTTATTCTGCTTCTTTTGTTTCTTTGTTTGTTAGTATATAAAGAATAGGGCAGGCAGTCTGGTGTGCGTGTGTGTACGGCTAAGAGAAGGTGCCATACGTAGGTTAGGGATCTTATAAACTGTTTGGCCAGTTTGAGTTCAGTTATCCGAGTGATCATTTCACAGCTCAGCAGATCTGGTTATTTTTGTTTTGGAGGCAGTGGTTTAAGTAAACAGCTTTTAGTGAGTAAACTACCTATAAAGGATCTCTTCTCAGCTACTTAAAAATGTTTTAATGTACTATTTGAATATAACAAGTTATTTATAATTAATTTTGATAGGAAACTGAAACCTTTAGTGAGTTTTAAGTATTTCATGGATTTTGCATATTTTATAAATATTACATATTCAAAAGTTGTACTTTTCCCAGCAGAGTATGTATATAGAAATAGGCTTATTTATTTAGTTATATTTATCAGCAGGAAGGTTGTGTAAATATTTATATGTTAAGAATATTAATAATTAGGTTTCCTCCCACAAATTCCTGTAAGTATAAATGTGACTATACACATTATGTGTTGAAGGATAAGTTTGTTTGTTTGTATGGTGCTTTTACGTTGCACGGAACCAGTGGTTATTCAGCAACGGGACCAACGGCTTTACGTGACTTCCGAACCACGTCAAGAGTGAATTTTTATCACCAGAAATACACATCTCTCACACCTCATTGGAATACCGAGAATGGAACTCGAGGCGACCGAGGTGGCCGGCCAAGACCATACCGATCACGCCATTCAGATGCTATTGAAGGATAAGTAATAGTGTACTACTCGTGTTTGCAAAAAGGTTTTAATCCACTGCATATCCCACGTCCAGGTCTAGGTCTGCATGCATTCATTTTATTAATTGCTTTAATATATGTAATTTTCTGTTAATATTGTGTTCATTCTTAATTTTATAGGTCTATATTAAATAAGACTACTTCTTGAGTTACACATGTTTTGTCCTCTATGTTCTTAAAGGTTTTTGAATTCCATTTATTTCAAATAAAATCTGTTACACCTGTACAACAAATCAAAATTGGAACTAAATTTCATGTGCATGTAAGGCTGTTTTAAGGAGTGTTCCTTCTTTGTTGGTTTGCTGTTTTCAATAAGCAACAAGTTTTGTGTAATTTGGTAGTTCATTATGTTGGAACTTTTAAATACAATACTTTGATAAGGTTATAGATTTGTTCAGATAGGCTTTATTGTTGACTTGTAATTTTTTAAAATTTCCTTATGAGGGTCAGTAGAGTTTGTAAAGGCATGTTATAGAATTCCAAAACTGAGTAGGTCATCATGCAAAAGTAATGGGTACCTCCCAGCCCTAAAGAGACTATTGTGAAACGATGAAGGTATCTTATTTTTTAAAGGCTGTGCCTTATTTGTCAGAACTCCTTTCACTTGGAAAATAAATTTAACCTCTTTGATTCTAATGCCATTTCAGTCCTTAGTCTATGTATTCATTGCTGTAGGATTTTAAAGCTGTTGTAGAATTACTTGGAGGGAGCTGGTGTGTGTGTGTGTTCTTTATTTTCTTTTCTTTTTTTTTAGGCTTTTGTCAAAACTATCTTTCTCTTTGGGGGTTTTTTTTCTTTGTTCTTCACCTAACTTTGTTCTTCACTAACTTTGTTCTTCACTAACAGTTTTTTTTTATGTTATACTCAGCTTCATTCCCATTTTGTTCTTGGTGATGCTTGTCTCATACTTTATTTACATTTCCTTACGTACAATTAAAATTTCCATCTGAATTTCATGGCATGGTAGAGATAAGTACAGGTATCTTCTTACTAAAAAAAATACCCTTTTTATTGAAGTTTTTGATTGCGCAACTAATCATAAGGTGTCTGTTTTCCATCTCCTAGTTCCTCATGGAGACAGTTCTGGTACTGTACTATAAACCATCATAGCTCAGTTCGTTTTTCCCTATTATCAGGTAGTACTTAATAGGGCTTCTGATCCTGTTCCCATTATTATAGGCTTGCTGTAGACAGTCTGGAGGAGTAGTGCTTTGAAATACGACACTACATCTGTATAAAGGATAATGGATGTTTAAAGAAATAGTTCCACCACTAAACATTGCTGACTCCTATTGGATGCAGTTTGCTTGGCCTGGTTGGGCTATAAATACAAGTGTCCTGAGTAAACAGCCAGCCTGTGATTCTTAAGTTAATGATGGTAATTGGCTTTTGGCTTTACTTTATCTCTTATAAGATATTTATTATTAATAAATATTGACTTGTTCCAAGTTTTCATGAACTGTCTTCATGAACTGTCTTGACATGTAGAGAATGACTGATGTTTAAGCTTATTTTGAATGGATAAGTCGTTAGATTTTATCAGTAATAAGCATTGCAAGAGGAGATTATGATATGGCACACTATTCAGTATACTCAAATTATCATGTTAGATGTATGTAAGTTATATATTAAATTTTTATCAGTAATAAGCATTGCAAGATGAGATTGGTATAACACTACATATTCAAAATATTCAAATAATTCAGTAAATTCAAATTCATCATGTTAGATATGTTATATTTAAGTTATCAAATGTTTAATTCTGTACATATAACTTAAGTTTTAGTATATGTCATGCGAGTTTATCAGACCACAATAATTTTGTAAGTGGTGACAGTATTTTACAGCGTAATGTTCAATCGTGAACGTGAGGCAGCTGTGGTCGTGGAATGCACGTCGTAGCTGCTCTATCTCATCCTGGGAGTCGGCGCAGACGAAGGTGTCATCAATGTAGCGCACGTACATCCTCGGTTCGTTGGAATTCTGGAAGACCCGCTCTTCGACGGTACCCATATAGAAATTGGCGAAAGGACCCCAAGGGAGATCCCATCGTCACGCCGCCGTCGATCTGGGTGTACATATAGTTGCGGTGATCAGCAAAAGAGGCCAACCGGATTATTGAGACAGTCAACGCCGCCTCTAACACCTTGCATTTGCCACCCATAACGGGTGACCATGACTTAGGCTACATCTATGGGAATGTTAAGACCCATAAGCAAGGGAACCCCCTTCGCCCCATAATCAGCCAGATCCCTGCCCCTACGTACCTGTTGGCCAAGAAACTCAACACCATATTAACCCCGTACGTCCCAGATAGGCACAGCTTGAAGTCGTCGGCCGAGTTCTTGGAAGCCCTACAAGCAACGCCCCCCGGAGGATGCATCGCTTCGATGGATGTAGAGTCCCTCTTTACCAATGTCCCCGTAGACGAGACCATACAAATGATCTTGGACAGAGTTTACAGGGACCCCGGCACTCCATCCTTAAACATCCCAGAGCATGCCCTTCGAGCCCTGCTGGAAATCTGTACTAAGAAGGCCCCTTTTGCTGATCACCGCAACTATATGTACACCCAGATCGACGGCGTGGCGATGGGATCTCCCCTTGGGGTCCTTTTCGCCAATTTCTATATGGGTACCGTCGAAGAGAGGGTCTTCCAGAATTCCAACAAACCGAGGATGTACGTGCGCTACATTGATGACATCTTCGTCTGCGCCGACTCCCAGGATGAGATAGAGCAGCTGCAACGTGCATTCCACGACCACAGCTGCCTCACGTTCACGATTGAACATTGCAAAGACCGCCGCCTCCCCTTCCTTGACGTTCTTGTCGAACAGCGAGATTCCGAATTCAGCACGAAGGTGTACACGAAGCCGACGAAACCTTGGGAATGGTGCATGAACGGTGAGAGCGAGTGCCCTGAGAGGTATAAGCGCTCCACCATCAGCGCCTTCGTCAGGAGGGCCCTCTCACACTGCTCCTCCTGGAATGACACACACAGTGAGTTGGAGCGCGCCGCCCAGGTCCTCGTCGACAACGGACACACCAATCGTGCTGTTGATGAATTTATAGGGAAAAATATGGAAGCCTGGTACCACCAGGAACCCCGCCCCGATGTTGCAGAGCCCATCAAGCTTTTCTACAAGGGGCACTTCCACCGGAGGTACAAGGAGGACGAACAAGCCCTCAAAAAGATCATCGACGAAAACGTCAGCCCCGCCGACCCAGACAAAAATATTAAGTTAATTATATATTATAAAACGAAGAAGACGAGCAGCCTGGTGATGAGAAAGAACCCTTCGGCGCCTCTGCAGGATCCCTTGAAGAAGACGAGTGTGGTCTACCGTTACACATGCCCCGTCCGAGGATGCCTCGGCAAATACGTCGGTATGACCTCCATGCGTTTCTCCAAGCAAATCTCCTGCCACGCTCAAGAAGGAGCCATCTTCAACCACGCCAGGACTGCTCATAACAAACGGATAAAGAGAAATGATATTATTCCTATTATCGAAATAATAGACAAGACAACGGACCCCGACGTCTGCGCCTCCTAGAAGGCCTCCATATAGGCAAGGAGAAACCAAATCTTAACATCACCCAAGAAACGTTTCTCCTTCCCACCGCCGCCCGGAGAGCAGCGAACGACCCCCCGACAATACCAGATAATCAGGAGCCCCCACGGGATGACAGGAATTCCTGCTATGACGGAATTCCTGTCGTTCTTCATCCCCGGCACACTACTGTGGCGCTCGCACGAGAGAATCCCCGAGACCTTCGAGGCGAGATCCACGTCTACGGGCTGCTCCGTGAGCAAGAGCCCGTGCTGGCATAAAGCCAGCTTACTCAACAACAACAACAACGAGATCCAAGACTTCGTCCAAGACCGGCCCGACCAATGAGAATGCAACTCTAGTTCCGAGCCGCTATAAATACCGCCCCACAGACTTTCTTGCTACAGTCTCTTCAAACGACTCGTCCGAAGATGACCTGCGAGAAGGTCGAAACGTCACGTGATACCAGATATACCAGCTATACCAGCACCAATACCAGCCCTTAAACCGAAGACGAACCCGGCCCCGAACTGAACTACGCCTACGGAATAATACCAGCACTGACGACGACCCCTGCTTGACCTGGACCTGATATCCTGTTCCAATAAAAGATTACCTTCAGCATTTATGATTTTTGAAAATTCCCAATATGAATATTGGTCAGTTACTCAGAAACATCGCTGAGCCTGAGAAGCGAATTGTAAGGAAAATAGAAAAAACCCTATGTAAATCAACTCGCTTAATTCTGCCATTCTTTTTAACAGTATTTGCCTAAAAGAGGGTCTTCTACCAAAATAATAATAATAATAATAATAATAATAATAATAATAATAATAATAATAGGGCAAAGTAACAAGGACTGAAGGGATAAAGCTACCAGATGGGACATCAAACACATAGATGAGATGGGATACAAATACCCGGAATAATTGAAGGAGGGGATATAAAACACCAAGAGAAGAAGGACACGATCAGGAAATATGATAAAAGCCATAAACACATGGGCAGTGCCAGTAATCAGATACAGCGCAGGAATAGTGGAATGGACGAAGGCAGAACTCAGCAGCATAGACCAGAAAACTAGGAAACATATGACAATACACAAAGCACTACACCCAAGAGCAAATACGGGCAGACTATACATAACACGAAAGGAAAGAGTGAGAGGACTACTAAGTATAGAGGACTGTGTCAACATCGAGAACAGAGCACTGGGGCAATATATGAAGACCAGTGAAGACAAGTGGCTCAAGAGTGCATGGGAAGAAGGACTGATAAAAGTAGACGAAGACCCAGAAATATACAGAGACAGGAGAATGACAAACAGAACAGAGGACTGGCACAACAAACCACTGCACGGACAATGCATGAGATAGACTAAAGAACTAGCCAGCGATGACACATGGTAATGGCTACAGAGGGGAGAGCTCAAGAAGGAAACTGAAGAAATGATAACAGCGGCACAAGATCAGGTCCTAAGAACCAGATATGTTCAAAGAACGATAGACGGAAATAACATCTCTCCCATATGTATGAAGTGCAATACGAAAAATGAAACCATAAACCACATAGCAAGCGAATGTCCGGCACTTGCACAGAACCAGTACAAAAAGAGGCATGATTCAGTAGCAAAAGCCCTCCACTGGAGCCTGTGCAAGAAACATCAGCTACTTTGCAGTGATAAGTGGTACTGAAGGAGTGATAGAAAACAATCAGGCAAAGATCCTCTGGGACTATGGTATCAGAACAGATAGGGTGATACGTGCAAATAGACCAGACGTGACGTTGATTGACAAAATCAAGGAGAAAGTATCACACTGATGACGCAATACCATGGGGCACCAGAGTTGAAGAGAAAGAGAGGGAAAATGGATAAGTATCAAGGCCTGAAAATAGAAATAAGAAGGATATGGGATATGCCAGTGGAAATTGTACCCATAATCATAGGAACACTAGGCACGACCCCAAGATCCCTGAAAAGGAATCTAGAAAAACTAGAGGCTGAAGTAGCTCCAGGACTCATGGAGAAGAGTGTGATCCTAGAAACGGCGCACATAGTAAGAAAAGTGATGGACTCCTAAGGAGGCAGGATGCAACCCGGAACCCCACACTATAAATACCACCCAGTCGAATTGGAGGACTGTGATAGAGCAAAAAAAAAAAAAAAAAAAAAAAATATAATAATAATAATAAAATCTGTTAAAAAGAATGGCGGTTTTCACAATATTTTGTGAATAAAATCACATGGGTTGCTTAGCAACCGCAAGGCTGAACAAAATCTGAGATGTTTTAAAGTCTTTGTGACTGCCTTATGGTACCCACATCCAAACCTTTTGTATAAGTTCTTAAGTAGAACCACCAAACCCCACATTTCGCACCCATACATCGTAGACAGAATTTTGTTTAAATATAAAATACTACACGTCTTTATCTGCAAAATAAAATTTCCTCAACTTCATGTTGAACCTCAGCGTAAAATTTACTGTTTATCCGATTATGCCGTCATTATAATTCAAATTGCACGTATAATATATTCCTCAAGTACTTAAATTATTGTACATATTCAGTTTCATCAACAGCAAGTTTTAAAAGCTCATTATTTTCACTTTCTTTAGTTAATTTTGAAAATCATACACTTTGTCTTCACAGGGTTTAAAATTTAATTCTGTATTAAAAGCTTCCTCGTAAGCGCATCTATCAATTTTTGCAGACCCATTAAGCTGAGGGGGCCGCAATTCAACTTCATCAGCAAATGAAAAGGCATTTTAACTTGAAATGCCCAGCAGGCAACTAACTTCAGTTCAGAAATACTCCCAAGGAGCGTATCAAGATGCATTCCATAAAAGAGACTTGATAATCCTCCCTGCCGTCTCTCCGTTTTAGTTTTAAGAAAGAAAACTATTGCGATGCTTGCCCTGTCCATCCGCACTTTTTCTGTCCGCCCTCAGATCTTAAAACACTAATGAGCTAGAGGGTGCAAATTGCAAATTGTAGTTGATTGTCCCACCCTCCAATTATCAAATATACCAAATTGCAGCCATCTAGCCTCGGTCATTTTTATTTTATTAAAGGTTAAAGTTAGCCATGAACGTGTGTCTGGCAACAATATAGGCGAGTCCACCACATGGCCGCAGCTAAAGCTTCATGGGTCGCGTCTTATACAGCGTTATACCTGGCCACGATTATACAGGGACCCCCGAGAGAGATCTATTTTCGGTGGTCTTGATGACACGATTGACAGAAAAATGGATTGGGCGCATTTTCTACGAGTTTTATTTTCCCATTCGTCTAGAAACCTATATATTGCACATGAGTCACTTGATCACTGAACCAAAAATGAACTAATTGACATAAAAGCAGCGGAGCCCCGTAATCCCATTCTTTGCCTCATAAGAAATATCGTCATTAACGGAAGCAGATGCTTTACTGAGATCAACAAAGCGAGCTGAACATCCGAACGACCATTGTTGTAGTGGCAGGATTCTGTCTTTTAACCGCTAACTGGAATAACCGGTGGAATGGGCCACTTCGAAACGATGCTGTCTGTCGCTCGGACTCGAGATCAGCGGCTTTATTCTGTCTAAAAGACGAGACTCAGTAACTTCAATATACGTTCATTATCTGAGCTCGTCGCCAACTTATCTTTAACACAGCAGTGATTACACGTCGCAAAATTCTCAATTGAAGGAATGTAGGAATGAATGATAAAAGTCAGTAAGTAAAGATTGCCACGAAAAGACTTCGGCGCAATCGATTTTCCTGTACAGCATTGAATACTGTATGAAACTTTCAGCCACAGCCCATAAATTTTCAGCCACAACCCACAGGTGACCTGTGTTTGTACCTACAGCACTGCCAGACGTACGTTTTCGAATGACTTCTGCTTTCTTTGTTAAGCTGACACTGATCTATACTTACAAGGAAAAAGATATTTGTGTCCCCAAAATACAGATACTAATGAGAACACAGATGGAAGTTTGTGCTAATTTTTCCCCTCTATAATGTCTCTCAGGAGATTCTGTTAATCCTAGTCATGTATATTTTGACAGCGAACAGTCTGTATTTCGTTGGCGATGTTGGTGTAGAACACGCAGTGATGTCAATGTAAATATATTTATTAGAATGTGTATAAAACAAAATCTTTCTTTAGATTGAGAAGGAGAACTGAGCATTTTCTCGAAGCCCTGGTTTTAAAATATTTTAGTATAAGTCACGGGGAAGGACAAAGTGTGAGAGGCGATTTCAACTGGGCACCTTGCAGAACCACGTACCATGACAAATGTTAAGCAATAGAAACACACTGAATTAGAAAAATGACACGAGAATTACAGGGAAAAAGTCGCCACGAAAGCGTATACTCAATTACAAAAGCATTACTTGATTCCACATAGTTTATAGGATGGAAATTAAGTAAGTCCAGGAAACAATCTTTAACAAAGCAAATTCATAACAGAATTAACAGCAACAAACAACTGCTCTGCTTCCAGAATTTAAAAATTAATTATATGCAATTAAAGTGCAATCAGACAACCATGCTCAGGAATTACACAGAGATTCATTGGGATATCACAGGCACTACTTATTGTGTTAGGGTTATCAATGTCTTGAAAATAGTATAACAATTTTCGATAAGAGAGGGCATTAACTTACCATGCTAGAGGTTGCCTATGGCTCAAGGTGGTATCCCCATGCTTAAATGGGCCGACCAGTACCGAATTTCTCAAGGGGAGGCATGGGCCAACATCCAGTAGATGGGCAGAATTCCAGTTTTCGATAACGAAAGCATTATCTTACCATGCTAGAGGTTTCCTATGGCTTGAGAGTTGCATACCCACGCTTAAGATGGCCCAACAGATAAGGAGTTCCTTAAGGACGCTTAGGCCAGCACCCAAAAGATGGCAGAAATCCACTTCGATAGAGAGGCATTAATTTACCTTTCTAGAGGTTTGCCTTAAGGAGTCTTAGGCCAACATCCAAAAGGTGGGCAGAATCCACTTTCGGTAGAGAGGCATTGATTTTACATGCTAGAGGTTGCTATTACGAACCGAGAGAGAGGTCCGCTCAGGTTCAGTATTAAATAAACAAAAAGAGTTCAACACCAACAGGTTGAAACTGGGGATACGAAATAGAGAAAGAAACACTGACAGAACAAAGGTGGTTTATTTACAAGCTTACTAACAAAAGTAAAATGCAGAATGGTGTCTCCTAATTTACATAAAAAAAGGTAAAATCTTACAATGCATGAACTGGGAGCATTGGGGGTACTGAAAGTACTTGCTGGGCCAGTTTTGCGACTTGAAGCGATGGCTTTTCACAAAGGAGAAAACCTGTGGAACTTTAGGTCGTCTTCTTGACTCCGTACTGCGGAAAGCAATGTCTATTCTTGATACTCGAAGGGCATTAACTCCTCGAAAACCTCTTGTAAAAATTTCTTCTCTCAAGGCTTGCTCAACGTCGAAAACCCCGGTCATTCTCACTAACTGGATGACTTGACTCAAATTCGACCAAGCTCTCGCGCACAGACTTCCCCTCTTATCCTTCGTCTGTGCCTTCTTCACTTATCTCTCTCTGATGATCTCGGATCTCTAACTGATGATCTGATCTGTGATCTGATCTGTGAAGCATTAACTTAAAACCCTCTTACGCCGATTGGACGTATTAAACGTCGAGTCAAAATGTCCTCCCGTATGCGATGGACGTATCATACGTCGCTCAAAAAAGTTTTTTTGAAAATTCGCGGAAAAATACTTATAGGCCTACCAGCCGAAAACTTTTGTATCACGCGCCTTGGGGGATGCTGGGAGTTCACGGATCAAGGCGTTTTTGTTTTGTTTACAATCGCTACGCAGGCGCGCAAGCGCGAATTTCTTTCTTATCGCACTAAAAAGTATCAGTGACACATCTCGGAAATTATTTCGTCACTTTGACATAATTATTGCACCATTTTTTTAAATTATCCTTTACATGAAGTATTATATATGAAAATGTGCGCAATTTCATGCACAATACAAATAAAAAATACTCATGATTGTAGCTTTTATCATCTGAAATATTTTCATATAAATAACGATAAGTGCAAACATTTCAACCTTCGGTCAACTTTGACTCTACAGAAATGGTCGAGAAACGCAATTGTAAGCTAAAATTTTCTTATATTATAAGTAATATTCAATCATTTTGCCTTCCATTTTGCAACAAATTGGGGGACGTCTCTAGCAAATATTTCGATTTATGGTGAATTTATGAAAAAAAAACACTTTTTCCTTACGTTCGTGCGATAACTCTTCCGATAAATAAACGTGCGATTGTCCTAATGTTTGCACCCTTTTAAATTTGCCGTTACATAAAGTTTTATATATGGAAATGTGCGCAATTTTCATGCACAATACAACAAAAGACAACCCATGGTTGTAGCGTTTTATCAGGTTTTGTTGGAAATATTTTCATATAAACAATAACGTTAAAGTGCAAAAATTCAACTTTCGGTCAGCTTGACTTTACCGAAATGGTCGAAAAACGCAATTGTAAGCTAAAAAACTCTTATATTCTAGTATAATTCATCATTTACCTTCATTTTGCAACGACTTGGAAGTCTCTAGCACAATATTTTTGATTTATGGTGAATTTATGAAAAAAAAAAAAATTACGTTCGCGCGGTAACTCTTCCGAAAAAAATCAGAATTTTTTTGTGCGATTGTCGAAATGTTTGCACCATTTAAAATTAGCTGTTTCATAAAGTTTTATATATGAAAAGAAGTGCGCAATTTCAGTAGAATACAACTAAAAATGATTGAAGGTTGTAGCTTTTCTCTTTTTTCGAAATATTTGCATATAAATCACGATAAATAGAAAAAAACCACGTTCGGTCAAATTTGACTCTACCGAAATAGTTGAAAAACGCAAATTGTAAGCTAAAACTCTTACGGCCTAGTAATATTTCCGTCATGTTTCTCATTTTGAAACAAATTTGAAGTCTCAAACAATATTGTGATTTATGGTGAATTTTTGAAAAATATATTTTCCTTCACTCCGCGCGCCGATTCGCGGCCGCCAAAAGTCTCCGAAATACGTTACATGGCAATTATCCTAATATTTGCTCCTTTTTCATATTAGCATTTTTATTAGAGTTTCATATATCAAAATGTGGCGAAATTCATGAAGAATACAATAAAAAAAAAATATTGAAGGTTGTAGCTTTTTCATCTTCGAAATATGGTGCATATGCAAAAAATATATATTTAAAATTTCGACATTCGGGTCAAACAAAATTTAAACTCGTCCGAAATGGTCGAAATCTGCAATTCTATCTAAAACTCTTACAGTATCGTAATATTCAATCATTTGTCTTTTTTAATTTCGAAACAATTGGGGGGGGAAGTCTCTAGAACATTATTTAGAATTATGGCGTTTTGAATTTTTGAAAAAAATATTTTTTTGCGTCGCGCGTTACGGAAATTCGTACATCATTTGTGATAATATTTTTCCGGTGTTACTTTTTTATTGTTTTTACAAAGTTTATTATATATCAAAAATGATCGCAATTTAGTGTACAATAAAAACGCAAAAAAAAAGTAACTGTTAGCTTTGGGACCGTTTTCTGCACAGCGTGATTTTGAATACAATTATGTATGAATTTTTTTTTTTTTTCGCTACCATATATCGCATTATTTACATATGATAATGATATTATTTTTCATTTCTGATGGTTGCATTCTAAACTTCAGGCAATGACAAAAAAAAGGAGCAAAAATGAACTCTTAATCTTCAAAAAGTACGCGCGCGTAATTTTTTTGAAAAAAAGAAAAAAATATTTTTTTCCACTTTCCGCGCTCACTCCAAACCAGGCCCGGCATACGGGAGACGTTTGATTTTTAGGGCTCCGCTTAAGAGGGTTAACATCGCTAGAGGTTACCTATGGCTCATAAGTAGTACCCAGCTTAAGCTGTCCGACTAGTAAATTCATCATTAACGAGGCTTCTAGGCCAGCATCCAAAAAGATGGGAAAAAATACACTTTTGATAAAAAAGGCATTAACTTACCGTTATAAATGTTTCCTATGGCTCGAAAGTAGTATACCCACGCTTAAGCTGGCCTGACAGATACCGAATTCCTTAAGGAGGCTTAGAACAGCATCCAAAAGGTGGGCAGAAATCCACTTTCGATAAGAGAGGCATTAACTTAGCCTGGTAGAGGTTGCCTATGGCTTGAAAGTGGTAATATATAAAGCTTAATCTTGCCCGACAGATACCAGGTCATATTACCTTAAGGAGGCTTAGACCAGCATCCAAAAGGTGGGCAGAAATCCACTTTCGATGAGAGAGGCATTAACTTACCATGGTAGAAGTTGCCTATGGCACAAAAGTGGTATAACCATGCTTAAGCTGGTCCAACTGATGCCAAATTCCTTAAGGAGCATCAGGCCAGCATTTAAAAGGTGGGCAGAAGTCCATTTACGATGAGAGAGGAATTAACTTCACATGGTAGAGGTGGCCTATGGCTCAAAAGTGGTATACCCACGTTAAAGCTGTCCCACCAACGATACTGAATTCCTTAAGAGGGCTTTGACCAGCATCCAAACGGTGGGTCAGAAATCCACTTTCGATGAAGAGCATTAACTTACCATAGAAGCGGAGGTTGCCTATGGCTCGAAAGTGGTATACCCCCACTTAAACTGGCCCGACCGATACCAAATTCCTTAAGGAGGCTTAGGCCAGCATCCAAATCGTGGGCAGAAATCCAGTTTCGATGAAAGAGGCATTAACTTACCATAGAAGGGGAGGTTGCCTAAGGCTCGAAAGTGGTATACCCACGCTTAAACTGGCCCGACAGATACCAAATTCCTTAAGGGGGTTTAGGCCAGCATTAAAAGGTGGGCAGAAATCCACTTTCGATGAGAGAGGCAGTAACTTGCCATAGTAGATCTTGCATATGACACGAAAGTGGTATACTCACGCTTAAGCTGGCCCGAAAAATACTGAATTCCTTAAGGAGGCTGAGGCCAGCATCCAAAAGGTGGGCAGATCTCCACTTTTGGTAAGAGAGGCATAACTTACTATGGTAGAGGTTGCCTATGGCTCGTAAGAAGTATACCCACGCTTAAGCTGGCCTAACAGATATCAAATTCCTTAAGGAGGCTTAGGCCAGCATCCAAAAGGTGGGCAGAAATACACTTTGGATAAGAGAGGAATTAAGTTACCATGGTACAGGTTGCCTATGGTTCGAAAGTGGTATACCTACGCTTAAGTTGACCTGACAGGTACCGAATTCATTAAGGAGGCTTAGGCCAGCATCCAAAAGGTGGGCAGAAATCTAATTTTGATAAGAGAGGCATTAACTTACCATGGTCGAGTTTGCCTATGGTATCTCCAAGCTTAAGCTTACCCAATAGATACTGAATTCCTTAATAAGACTTAGGCCAGCTTCCAAAAGGTGGGCAGAAATCCACTATCTGTAACTTACCATGGTAGAGGTTGACTATAGCTCAAAAGTTGTATCCCCACGCTTAAGCTGACCTGACAGATACCGAATTCCTTAAGGAGGCTTAGAACAGCATCCAAAAGTGGGCAGAAATCCACTTTCGATAAGAGAGGCATTAACTTACCATGGTAGAGGTTGCCTATGGCTTGAAAGTGGTATACAAATGCTTAAACTGGCCCGACAGATACCTAATACCTTAAGGAGGCTTAGACCAGCATCCAAAAGGTGGGCAGAAATCCACTTTCGATGAGAGAGGCATTAACTTACCATGGTAGAAGTTGCCTATGGCACAAAAATGGGATAACCACGCTTAAACTGGCCCAACTGATGCCAAATTCCTTAAGGAGGCTCAGGCCAGCATTTAAAAGATGGGCAGAAGTACATTTACGATGAGAGAGGAATTAACTTACCATGATAGAGGTTGCCTCTGGCTCAAAAGTGGTATACCCACGTTAAAGCTCTCCCGACAGATACCGAATTCCTTAAGGAGGCTTAGACCAGCATCCAAACGGTGGGCAGAAATACACTTTCGATGAGAGAGGCATTAACTTACCATAGTAGAGGTTGCCTATGGCTCGAAAGTGGTATACCCACGTTTAAACTGTCCCGACAGATACCAAATTCCTTAAGGAGGCTTAGGCCAGCATCCAAACCGTGGGCAGAAATCCACTTTTAATGAGAGAGGCATTAACTTACCATAGAGGAGGAGGTTGCCTATGGCTCAAAAGTGGTAAACCCACGCTTAAACTGGCCCGACAGATACCAAATTCCTTAAGGGGGTTTAGGCCAGCATTAAAAGGTGGGCAGAAATCCACTTTCGATGAGAGAGGCAGTAACTTGCCATAGTAGATCTTGCATATGACACGAAAGTGGTATACTCACGCTTAAGCAGGCCCGACAAATACTGAATTCCTTAAGGAGGCTGAGGCCAGCATCCAAAAGGTGGGCAGAAATCCACTTTTGATAAGAGAGGCATAACTTACTATGGTAGAGGTTGCCTATGGCTCGTAAGAAGTATACCCACGCTTAAGCTAGCCTAACAGATACCAAATTCCTTAAGGAGGCTTAGGCCAGCATCCAAAAGGTGGGCAGAAATCAACTTTCGATAAGAGAGCATTAACTTAGCATGATAGAGGTTTCCTATAGCTCAAAATCGGTATACCCACGATTAAGCTGGGCCAATAGATACCGAATTCCTTGAGGAGGCTGAGACAAGCATCCAAAAGGTGGGCAGAAATGAACTTTCGATGAGAGAGGCATTAACTTACAATTGTAGAGGTTGCCTATGGCTCGAAAGTGGTATACCCACGCTTAAGCTGGCCCGACATATACCGAATTCCTTAAGGAGGCCTAGGCCATCATACAAAAGATGAGCAGGAATCCACTTTTGATGAGAGAAGCATTAACTTACCATGGTAGAGGTTGTATGTGGCTCGAAAGTGGTATACCCACGCTTAAGCTGGGCCGACAGATACTGAATTCCTTAAGGAGGCTTAGGCCAGCATCCAAAAGGTGGGCAGAAATACACTTTGGATAAGAGAGGGATTAAGTTACCATGGTACAGGTTGCCTATGGTTCGAAAGAGGTATACCTACGCTTAAGTTGACCCTACAGGTACCGAATTCATTAAGGAGGCTTAGGCCAGCATCCAAAAGGTGGGCAGAAATCTAATTTTGATAAGAGAGGCATTAACTTACCATGGTCGAGTTTGCCTATGGCTCGAAGTTGGTATCTCCAAGCTTAAGCTTACCCAATAGATACTGAATTCCTTAATAAGACTTAGGCCAGCTTCCAAAAGGTGGGCAGAAATCCACTATCGGTAACTTACCATGGTAGAGGTTGACTATGGCTCAAAAGTTTTATCCCCACACTTAAGCTGGCCTGACAGATACCGAATTCCTTAAGGAGGCTTAGAACAGCATCCAAAAGGTTGGCAGAAATCCACTTTCAATAAGAGAGGCATTAACTTACCATGGTAGAGGTGGCCTATGGCTTGAAAGTGGTATACAAATGCTTAAGCTGGCCCGACAGATACCGAATACCTTAAGGAGGCTTAGACCAGCATCCAAAAGGTGGGCAGAAATCCACTTTCTATGAGAGAGGCATTAACTTACCATGGTAGAAGTTGCCTATGGCACAAAAGGGGTATAACCACGCTTAAACTGGCCCAACAGATACCGAATTCATTAAGGAGGCTTAGGCCAGCATCCAAAAGGTGGGCAGAAATCTACTTTTTATAAGAGAGGCATTAAACTTGCCCAATAGATACTTAATTCTTAATAAGGCTTAGGCCCGCATCCAAAAGGTCGGCAGAAATCCACTATCGGTAACTTACCATGGTAGAGGTTGACTATGGCTCAAAAGTTGTATACCCACGCTTAAGCTGGCTTGACAGATACTGAATTCCTTAAGGAGTCTTAGGCAAGCATTCAAAATGTGGGCAGAAATCCACTTTCGATAAGAGAGCCATTAACTTACCATGGTAGAGGTTACCTCTGGCTCAAAAGTGGTATACCCACGCTTAAGCTGGCCTGACAGATACTGAATTCCTTAAGGAGGCCTAGGCCAGCATCCAAAAGATGGGCAGGAGTCCGCTTTTGATGAGAGAGGCATTAACTTACCATGGTAGAGGTTGCCTATGGCTCGAAAGATGTATACCCACGATTAAGCTGGCCCGACCGATACCGAATTCCGTAAGGAGGGTGAGGCCAGCCTCTGAAAGGTGGGCAGAAATCCACTTTTGATTAGAGAGGCATTAAATTAGCATAGTAGAGTTTGCCTATGGCTCGAAAGTGGTATACCCACGCTTAAGCTGGGCCGATAGATACCGAATTCTTAAGGAGGCTTAGACCAGCATCCAAGATGTAGGCAGAAGTCCACTTTAGTGAGAGAGGCATTAACTTACCATGGTAGACGTTGCCTATGGCTCGAAAGTGGTATAACACACTTAAGCTGGACCGACAGATACCGAATTCATTAAGGAGGCTTAGGTCAGCATCCAAAAGGTGGGCAGAAGTCCACTTTCAATAACAGAGGCAATAACTTACCATGGTAGAGGTTGCCTATGGCTCAAAAGTGGTATAGCCACACTTAAGCTTGTCCAACAGATACCGAATTCCTTAAGGAGGCTTAGGCCAGGATCCAAAAGCTGGGCAGAAATCCACAATCGGTAACTTACCATGGTTGAGGTTGGCTATGGCTCAAATGTGGCATACCCACGCTTAAGCTTTACCTACAGATACCAAATTCCTTAAGGAGGCTTAGGCCAGCATCCAAAAGGTGGGCAGAAATCCACTTTTGATAAGAAAGGCATTAACTTACCATGGTAGAGTTTGCCTATGGCTCGAAAGTAGTATACCCATGCTTAAGCTGGCCTGACAGATACCGAATTCCTTCAGGAGGCTTAGGCCACCATCCAAAAGTTGGGCAGAAATCCACTTTTGTTAAGAAAGGCATTAACTTACCATGGTAGAGGTTGCCTATGGCCCGAAAGTGGTATACCCACACTTATGCTGGCCTGATTGATATCGAATTCCTTAAGGAGGCTTAGGCCAGTATCCAAAAGGTGGGAAGAAGTCCACTTTCCTTGAGAGAGGCATCAACTTACCATGGTAGTATTGCCTATGGCATGAAAGTGGTATACCCATGCTTAAGATGGCCTGACAGATACCGAATTCCTTAAGGAGGCTTAGGCTATCATCCAAAAGGAGGGCAGAAATTCACTTTCGATGAGAGAGGTATTAACTTACCATAGTAGATATTGCCTATGGCTCGAAATTGGTATAGCCACTCTTAAACTGGCCTGACAGATACCGAATTCCTTAAGGAGGCTTAAGCCAGCATCCAAAAGGTGGGCAGAAATCCACTCTCGATAGGAGAGACATTCACTTTCCATGGTAGAGGTTGCCTATGGCTCGAAAGTGGTATACCTACGCTAAAGCTGTCCCAACAGATACCGAATTCCTTAAGGAGACTTAGACCAGCATCCAAGCGGTGGGCAGAAATCCACTTTCGATGAGAGAGGCATTAACTTAGCATAGTAGAGGTTGCCTATGGCTCAAAAGTGGTATACCCACGCTTAAACTGGCTTGATAGATACCAAATTTCTTAAGGAGGCATAGGCCAGCAACTAAAAGGTGGGCAGAAATCCACTTTCGATGAGAGAGGCATTGACTTGCCATAGTAGATCTAGTATATGACACGAAAGTGGTATACTCATGCGTTAGCTGGCCTGACATATACTGAATTCCTTAAGGAGATTTAGGCCAGCATCAAAAAGTTTGGCAAAAATCCACTTTCGATATGTGAGAGGTTGCCTATGGCTCGAAAGTGGTATACCCACGCTTAATCTGTCCTGACAGATAAATTCATTAACGAGGCTTAGGCCAGCATCCAAAAGATGGGAAAAAATCCACTTTCGATAAGAAGGGCATTAACTTACCATTATAAATGTTGCCTTGGATGGGAAAAAATCCACTTTCGATAAGATGGGCATTAAATTACCATTATAAATGTTGCCTATGACTTGAAATTGGTATACCCACGCTTAAACTGGCCTGACAGATACCGAATTCCTTAAGGAGGCTTCGAGTAGCATCCAAAAGGTGGGCAGAAATCCACTTTCGATAAGAGAGGCATTACTTACATAGGTAGAGGTTTGCCTAAGGCTCGAAAGTAGGTATAACCCACGCTTAAGCTGCCTGATTGATACCGAATTCCCTTCAGGAGCTTAGGCCAGCAATCTAAAAGGTGGGCAGAAATCCACTTTCGATAAGAGAGGCATTAACCATTGGTAGGAGGGGTTGGCCTATGGTTCGAAAGTTGTTGGTGGTTGTTCTGTGTGTATACCCACTATTAAGCTGGGCCGATAGATACCGAACTCCTAAAGGAGGCTTAGGCCAGCATCCAAAAGGTGGGGCAGAAACTACAATTTCAATAGAGACACATTAACTTATTATGGTACAAGTTGCCTATGGTTTCGAAAGTGGTTATACCTACGCTTAAGTTGGCCCGACAGATACCGAATTGCTTAAGGAGGCTTAGGCCATCTCCCATCCAAAAGGTGGGTAAAAAATACCACCTTTTGATAAGAGAGGCATTAACTTACCATGGTCGAGTTTGCCTATGGCTCAAAAAGGGTATACCCACGCTTGAGCTTGCCCAACAGATACTGAATTCCTTAAGGAGGCTTAGGCCAGCATCCAATAGGTGTGCAGAAATCCACAATCGGTAACTTACCGTGGTTGAGGTTGCCTATGGCTCATATATGGTATACCCACGCTCAAGTTGTACCGACAGGTACCGAATTCCTTAAGGAGGCTTAGGCCAACATCCAAAAGGTGGGCAGGAATCCACTTTCGATAAGAGAGGCATTAACTTACCATGGTAGAGGTTGCCTATGGCTCGACAGTGGTATACCCACGCTTAAGCTGGGCCGATAGATACCGAATTCCTTAAGGAGGCTTAGACCAGCATCCGAAATGTAGGCAGAAGTCCACTTTCTGTGAGAGAGGCATTAAATTATAATGGTAGAGGTTGGCTATGGCTTGAAAGTGGTATACCACGCCTAAGCTGGACCGACAGGTACCGAATCCTTTAAGGAGGCTTAGGTCAGCATCCAAAAGGTGGGTAGAAGTCCACTTTCAATAACAGAGGCAATAACTTACCATGGTAGAGTTTGCCTATGGCTCAAAAGTGGTATACCCACGCTTAAGCTGGCCCAACAGATACCGAATTCCTTAAGGAGGCTGAGGCCAGCATCCAAAAGGTGGGCAGAAATCCACTTTCGATGAGAGAGTCATTAACTTACCATGGCAGAGGTTGCCTATGGCTCAAAAATGGTATACCCACGCTTAAGCTGCCTGATTGATACCGAATTCCTTTGCGAGGCTTAGGCCAGCATCCAAAAGGTGGGCAGAAATCCACTTTTGATTAGAGAGGCATTAACTTAGTATGGTAGAGGTTGCCTATGGCTCGACAGTGGTATACCCACGCTTAAGCTGGGCCGATCGATACCGAATTCCTTAAGGAGGCTTAGACCAGCACCCAAAATGTAGGCAGAAGTCCACTTTCGTGAGAGAGGCATTAAATTACCATGGTAGAGGTTGCCTATGGCTTGAAAGTGGTATACCCCACCTAAGCTTGACCGACAGATACCGAATTCTTTAAGGAGGCTTAGGTCAGCATCCAAAAGGTGGGTAGAAGTCCACTTTCAATAACAGAGGCAATAAATTACCATGGTAGAGTTTGCCCATGGCTCGAAAGTGGTATAGACACGCTTAAGCTGGCCCAACAGATACCGAATTCCTTAAGGAGGCTGAGGCCAGCATCCAAAAGGTGGGCAGAAATCCACTTTCGATGATTAGAGAGTCATTAACCTACCATGGTAGAGTTTGCCTATGGCTCGAAAATGGTATACCCACGCTTAAGCTGCCTGATTGATACCGAATTTCTTAAGGAGGCTTAGGCCATCATCCAAAAGGTGGGCAGAAATCCACTTTCGATAAGAGAGGCATTAACTTACCATGGTAGAGGTTGCCTATGGCTCGAAAGTGGTATACCCACGCTCAAGCTGGCCGACAGATACCGAATTCCTTAAGGAGGCTTAGGCTATCATCCAAAAAGGTGGGCAGAAAATCCACTTTGATAGAGAGGCATTAACTTACCATGGTCGAGTTTGCCTATGGCTCGAAAATGGTATACCCACGCTTAAGCTGGCATGATTGATACCGATTTCCTTAAGGAGGCTTAAGCCAGCATCCAAAAGGTAGGCAGAAATCCACTTTCGATAAGAGAGGCATTAACTTACCATGGTAGAGGCTGCCTATGGATGTACCTGACAGTTTGCAGCGCTCTCACCAAGCGCCACGGACCGACAGGAACACCAAGATCCTAGATGAATACTTATTTCTCTCTCTTCCCCTAAAGTCCTTCTCTGCCTGTAAGTCTGTCTCTCTCAGAATCTTTCTCTCTATTTTCTTGCTTTGGTCGGTAGCACTCCCATTGAGCGCCACTCATGTTCCGAAAAAAATGATTTTTGATTGTTACCACTCTCAACCTCACCCAAATTGAAACGGTACCAGTACTTCCAGTTAATCTTTATATACATAAATTTCTTACTATAGTCTACTGTAGCCTTGACTTTACTAAGGAAATTTGTTTTTTTCCTAAGAATATCCATCCATTTCCTTGTGGTATGTTGTCCATGGCAACCATTTTTTGACTGGTATGTTTTTCCATGTTTGGTACTTATAGTAAGAGAGTCTACAAACGGCACTGGATGATTGACATCGCTATTCTTCCTGAGAACTGAGATTTAACAATGTTCCTATCTCCTTCTATAAGATTGACAATGGCCTCTGTACCCCTGAGGGCCCTAGGAGACATTAAACTTCAGGGGCCAGAAGAACCAGGATATTTGAGGTTCCCAGCCTTATTTTCATCATTGT
>NC_087215.1:13526425-13536425 GCF_015104395.2 Macrobrachium nipponense | reverse complement strand
CTGGGTATTGAGGTTAGTTTGAATATTTCTAGGGAAATAATGATTTTATTCTCCTGACGAAAACTGAAATTGCTTGAAGTGTTTGTTTTCCTAGAACCGTCACTAGGATCTCAACCATTTCCTCAAAATATTCCTGTTGGATACTTGATAATGAGGACTGGTTGTCCTTGAAAAGCTACGAACATATTTCGAATAAATAACTCCGTTATATACAATCCAGTTTTCATGAGGTTCTTCAAATAATATATATATATATATATATATAGATATATATATATATATATATATAATCTAGTTACGAAGTGCCAAATATCTGGTTACCATTCATCAATTATTACCTCAACAAAAGCCATATACCTGAACCCTCATAACACGTACTAAACGACTGAATACTCTAAAGGCAACAGTGATCCCTTAACACTTACCAGTATTGCAGAAAAATCAGACTAAGTTCATCAAAATAGTGGTAAGGTAATCTTGTAAGTAATGAAATTAATCAAAGGGCATCACTCCATCAACAACTTTAAAAGTCTAAGTATTTCCCTGATTTCAGAAGTCTAAGTACTTCCCTGGTTCTAAGTCACTTCAAGTAAATTGAAGGAAAGCCGATCAATTACCACTCTATGTTTCTACCTATCATCAATATAATCAAATGCAGATATACTGTATAAAATAAAAACACTTATAAAAAGTTTTAAATACAAAAATTTATTATTAAACTCAAAATTTATAAGTGAAATTCACAATATCAGGGAAAATTACTGTTACTTGAAAACAAAGTAAAGTTTAATAATTTTCTTGAATCAAATTAAGTAAAATTAAATCAAAATTAAATTATCACAAATTCAAGAAAATTAATTCCATTCAAAATTCAAAAGTTTGTTAGGCAATAATGGAAAATTAGAAATTAATTCACAAGTGCTAACAATAATAAACCTTGAAAAGAATTCTAAGTAAATGCAAATTAATTCGCAAGTGTTAAATTTAATTAAATGTGCAATGATTAAGCAATGAAAATAACTAAGTCAATTAAATTGTGAATGCAAATGAAAATATAAAATAAAAGACACACTTCAATAAGAAAATGAAATAGTGCCACAAACAATGGAACAAACACAAAACACAAAAATACGCAATGTGTAAAAGTGTAAATCTTTTTCACTCAAAACATTATAACCAACAGTTTTTACCAAACCTTCACAACCATCTGTTATCAGTTATTAGTTAACCACAGTTCCTATCCGTTATTAGTAATTAGTTAATCACTGTTCCTAACAATTATTAGTTGCAACTAATAAAAATATATAACACACTTTACCTTGGTATACCAACTCTTCTTTCTTGCTGCAGCTTGTATTACACTTTCACAAAAGCCAGGCACCGTTACGAAACAATGTTTGTTCAGATTCCACACAAAAAAACTAAATAAACACTAAACAATCTCTAAGAAATATCAAATATGAAATTCTAAGCTACGAGTGACCAATTTACGTTACGTTAATATAATCATCAAGGATGTCGCGGGAGAGAGAGAGAACCGCCATCGAGGTCCTATGATATAATGAAATCTTCTTCCCTTGCAAAAACTGTACTGAGGAGATGACACAAAACGTTTTGAGACAATAACCATTCTTGAATCTTTGAAATCTGACGCAACCTTCATAAAGAAATGTGTAATCCCCACGTTGGACTCGGCAAAGACATACACGTATGAGACGAATCTCTCAACACACGTACTCTACTCGATCGCTCGAAGCAGAAGGCTTATCACACGATGACAGATTCTCAAAACAGAAATGAAGATTTGAGCTTTTATCAAAACGCGTTGACCAAATAGGAAAGCAAACGTATCTCGCAGACCCTCTATTCTTACATTGTTGACATAAAAGGGGGGGAAACAATCATAGTTTCGAACGGACAAAGAAAATCTCTCTTTTTCTTTTTACATTCTATGTTCTATATATATATATATATTCTTTTACAATATGTTATGCGAAATCTGAACACACATTTAAAACATCCTATCTCTAAACTATCTAGGAATCTGAAAAAATGTTGCACAATTCTACGTGACATTTCAAAGAGGGGAAATATGCATTTGAAAGTAGCAACATATAATATATATATATATATATATATATATATATATATATATATATATTATATATTATATATATATATATATATATATATGTGTGTGTTGTGTGTTGGTGCAGATGTATTTCCTGTGATTATTCTAGGGGATGTTCAAATGTCCTCGTAATTAAGAGCATAATTAATAAAAAGTAATAATATAGAGAGCACTGCAGCCAAGCCACACAACGTCCACAACGGGAAAACTTCCTCGCCTGAATGTTGCATCCTTTTCCTGATACTGAAATTTATTTCCAGCAGAATATAGCAGACTAATACCCACTCGAATAATTTGAGTGTCGGGCTCTGCCTATAAATATTGCTCCTGGCTCCCTTTTCTGCTTCTTAAAAGTCCCTACTTCCGATTTGGTGATGTCCGTGACAAGCCACCTTGTTTTTCATATTTTATAAAATCCTCCAACTAATGTTTCAAATTCAAGTCGTCTCCAAGATGGCAGTTGATTTCCTAGTTTTTATTTAATTTTTTTTTTTACTTTGTTTTTTGTAACTGAATTCAAGCCGCATATAGATAATCAGCACTGACATTTTTTTCATTTGCATAATAAGAAACCTCATTGTGATTATGAGATTTCTATAATAAGAAAAAATTGTTTATCAAAGCCAGTCAACCTGTCCTCTCCACCAATCAAAACATTGTAATATGTGGAATAAAATCAGAACGCTGCAAGATGTAGACCACAATCAAAACATTACAAGGTGTGGAACACAATCAAAACATTGCAAGATGTGGAATCAAATAAAAAGATTGTAAGATGTGGACCACAATCAAAACATTGCAAGAAAACATTGAAAGATGTGGAATCAAATAAAAATAAAAAACACTGCAAGATGTGGACCACAATAAAAACATAGCAAGATGTGGAATCAAATTAAAACACTGCAAGATGTGGAATAAAAAAAAAGATTGCAAGATGTGGACCACAATCAAACATTGCAAGAAAACATTGAAAGATGTGGAATCAAAATAAAAACACTGCAAGATGTGGACCACAATAAAACATAAGTAAGATGTGGAACTCAAATAAAAAGATTGCAAGATGTGGACCAACAATCAAAACAATTGCAAGATGTGGAATCAAAGAAAAACACAACTGCAAGAGTTTGGACCACATCAAAAACACAAATTTGCAAGATGTGGAAATAAAATCAAAACATTGCAAGATGGGTGGTAATCAAAGAAAAACACTGCAAGATTTGGACCACATCGAAAACATAAATGCAAGATGTGGAATAAAATCAAAACATTGCAAGATGTGGAATACAATCTAAACATTGCAAGATGTGGAACACAATCAAAATATTGCAAGATGTGGACCACTATCAAAGATTGCAAGATGTGGAACACAATCAAAACATGTGCAAGATGTGGAACACAATCAAAACATTGCAAGATGTGGAACACAATCAAAACATTGCAAGATTTGGACCACTATCAAAACATTGCAAGATGTGGAACACAATCAAAAGATTGCAAGATGTGGAACACAATCAAAACATTGCAAGATGTGGAACACAATCAAAACATTGCAAGATGTGGACCACAATCAAAACATTGCAAGATGTGGACTGCAAAAAAAACACTGCAAGATGTAGAATACAATCAAAACATTGCAATATGTGGAATAAAATAAAACATTTCAAGATTTGGAGGACCACTATCAAAACATTGCAATAGTGGAATAAAATCTAAACATTGCCAGATGTGGACTACAATCAAAACATTACAAAATATGGAATAATTGCAAATTATGGGAATAAAATCCAGAATCGCTCCAAGATATATCTGAAATCTTCAAACACGAAACTAAAGAAACTGAATATACTGTAGTCGAAATCCATTAGCGTCACGACAGCAAACTGTTACTGGGACTTCAAGAAAGGATTCAAGTTACTGGTTGGGTAGATATTGGGTAAAAGTCTTTTGACGTTTGCTAAAGGTTCAAGAAGTACGAGTAATGGAGGTATGTATATATATATATATATATATATATATATATATATATATATATATATATATATATATATATATATATATATATATATATATATATATATATATGTTTATATATATATATATATATATATATATATATATATTACACACATATATACATGTATATAAATCATGCTTTTATTCACTGTCAGACGTCCTTACATTTGAAAAATATCAGGAAAAAGAGAAAATAAGACTTACTTCTTCCCACAACTTCAAATTCATCAGACTGTCTCACCAGTTCCCTCCTCTTATTAGCTCCATTATTTTTTATTTCCATCGCCCTCTTCGTCTCTTTCCTTCTTCGCTTTCTTTCACATGTCTAATCATCCTTTGCTTTCGCTCAGCTTTCACCCTTCAAGCATTCAAGTCCTACAAGCGGATACGTCAAAGGCAAAAGAGCCCTTTCTCCTCCCTCGAGCTAAGGACGACTCCTTTAGAGGCTTCTTAACTCTCCTTCAAGGCATTCTCGCGAACTCCTTCCTCGCTAGGATTTGCCCGTTGCCGGGTTGGGGTATCCCCCCACCCCCAAAACTCCCTCTCAGCCACCCGACTCCTTTCCTCGACAGGGGATCTAGTTCCAGGGAGCTTTAAAAAGAAAATAAGCGTTTTTACTGCAGACGTCGTTAAACGTTTAAACGTACATTCGCTGGCGATTCAACGTCAGAAAGAGTCGGGGGTAGGGGTTGGGGTGGGGGGGGTGGGCCAGTATTCTGGTGAAACGATCGCAGGATAAAATTCAATATGTATGGCTTAGAATAAAGTACGCTATTCTACTGTGCGTATTACATAAAGCGCGATGTTAAAGATATTGCTTAATATATCTTTCATTAGGTACCTCAAACTTTTGGCGTAAAGCTTTGGCTCTATCAAGTTATTCTTATAAAGGCAGAGACGAAATAACATTTATGATATTCACTCCACGTAAGCAAAACTCTCTGATATTTTATTCCAGACTTAAATGACAATTTCTCGATGACAATATTCTTCGTTATCAACTTCAATACTACATATCGGAAAATAAAATACACGGACAAAAACGTTGTCTGAACTGTCACAACTGAGTAGGAAGAAAAGAAGAAAATTTATATTTTTTTTCAGAAGCCTGACTACGTTCAGGAAGCAAAGGCCGAGTCTGAGAATGAACGGACGGAGAAAAAAAAAAAAAAAAAGAAAAAAAAAAAAAAAAAAAGGACGCAATTTCATTTTCCTTCTGTCATGGGAAACAGCCTCTCGCTCTGTAAGACTTGGCCCGAGTGCTGGAGTTAATCGAAAGTCTGAGACGTGACTTCGGACGCAGAACAAAATCACCATAAGGATTACCGGAACTATTTTCAGAATAATACTTGTGAATCTAGTATGGTTCAGGATACCAGGACATTATTATCTGGAAGAATTGGACGGTAGTTATTTTAATGGTTGCTTAATATGTAATTTAGAAGTAAAGCTCAAGCCAACATGTCTGCATATCTGTTAACTTGACATCTAATTAACCGAGTGATAACATATCAGTACCTTAATCTTCATCATCGTTATCCGTACACTATGAAATGTAAATTTTAGTGAAACGAAACCATTCGACAAGTACATTTATAACAACGTACCTCTCTCTCTCTCTCTCTCTCTCTCTCTCTCTCTCTCTCTCTCTCTCTCTCTCTCTCTCTCTCTCTCTCCAAGCTAGCAAAGTCAGGAATATGTTTATGAATCACCCGATAAAACTCCATAACGGTCCAATACTCAAGATATAACCCTAGAGAAATTGTTTCCATCAAGGGGGCGCTTCATTAGCGGAATGACCGCATTCATTACCTGGGCGGCTGGAAAATCCTAGCAAAGTAGACTATTCTATGTAACGAGTCAACCAAAGTTACACGGTGATAGTACCCAGCATAAAAGTATGGGGTCCAAGGAAGGTGTTGATGTCCTGTTTCTTTCATTTTCCTTTTTATTTACTTATAATTTATTTATTTATTTTTTTAGATTGAGACTATACGCATCCCCTGTCTAACTGTGAAACCTGATACGCCCGAAATACCCCTTCCTCCATCTCAACTCCCCAAAGTCCTTAAAATCTCTGTTCCTACATGAGATTTTACAAAGGTCGTAAGTCATTCGGGTGCGAAATTACAACTAGTCGTAATTTCCCCCCGTCAAGGGTAGTTTCCCTGCTTTGATGAAACAACAGACGGGGAGCAATAGAGGCTCCTCTGGGTATTGTGAAGTTTGTTTATCACCGGTAGTTTATGGGAAATCCGTTTTTTGCCCGTTTAGCCCGCAACAGGAAAGGAAAGGGAAAGGGCAGGCACGGCCAGCCTGTAGGAAGCGTGTCTTCATGAGATAATTGAAGGTACGCTGCTTGCTAGAGTTGAATAAAAAGTTTACCCCAAAGGCCAGCACTGGGACCTACGAGGTCATTCAGCGCTGAAATAGAAACTGACAGTATAAGGTTTGCAAGGTGTAACAGGAGGAAAACCTCAAAGCAGAGGATTGGAAGTTCGAAACAGCAAAATAGATATCAGGAATAATTTTTATAATCAATCTATTCATATCTCTTGTCAAAGAGTAAATTTACCTTCCTATTAAAGTGGCTATATTGGGAGGGAACCTTTCCTCGAGTCTAGTATACGTGATTCAGAATTTCGGAAATATTATTTTGAAGTAAGAAATTCAGATTCAGTATCATACCCCCCATTTTCCTTTAGCAGCTCTGTAGGTAAGAAACACCCGATGCAGTTTTGATGACTCTCAACTTCCCCATCGGCTGATATGAATGAAATTCCCGACCTCCACCCGAAACGTAAAACCGTACTATCTATTTTTGACACCCAAACGGGAGACGGTCTCTTTGGGACTCCCTCAAATTCGTGGCGTTTGCGTCGTCTATCACCATTAGGCTTATTTGGCCCCTCCTTTCCTATATATGTATCTATCCAATATCTGGAGGTTTCAAAATTCGGATGGTTCCTTCAATGTTGACATTGGACTGTTGGGCTTTTTCGTTTTTTATAGGAATAACAGAAAACTTTTATATTTGTCTTTTGTGAGAGAGGAGAGAGAAGAGAGAGAGAGAGAGAGAGAGAGAGAGGAGAGATGTTACTTATATCTGTAGAATAATATTCTACTCCTCTACATATCATAAACGAAACAAATAAATTGTAGCTGGTAACCAATTAAAAACGCACTCCCAATAAAGAACAACGGTATGATGCCCTGAAGAAAAACCTTCAGTAAAACACTTAGAGAATAACCAACTTACAAATGAAATGTAAATGAATAAAGTGATCATCCCAAACAAAAACAAACAATGACAACAACCACAAGAAAATAAACGTTGTTCATATTTCTGGCAACATTTTCTGGGAATCTTGTAAGGAAAGACATTAAAAATAAAAATCACAACACTCAATTACCGCCCCCCCCACCCCCCCCCCCGCCCACATCTTCAGGGAGAAGAAGAGGGGATGGGGAGTGGGGGAGTAGGGGAGGGGGGGGGGATTCTGTCATCTCCATCAGTCATCTCCGTTACACTAATGAAGGAGATGACGACGTCGGAATCTCGCTCAAGTGTATGGAGATCTTACATTAGAGATGCGTCCTGTTTGAATTGATGACTCTCTCTCTCTCATCTCTCTCTCTCTCTCTCTCTCTCATCTCTCGTCTCTCTCCTCTCTCTTAAACGACTTTCTCTGACTTGGTGGCCCGAAAGGAATGTCATGCACATCTCAGGCTAATTATCTCCTTTTAGCGGAACCAGTTTGAAAGCTACGTATCTTTTTGCTGTGTGTAATAGGTGTAGTCCACAAGTAACAAACTCCACGTGACACATGACGTCGTCCAGTCCGGGGCAAGGAAACATGGCCATTGGCCCTTGGAAGGTTTCTGAGAACAGTGACCAGTTAATGATTTTCAGGCGTCTTTAATTTACAGGTGATTTAACAATAATTACCAATTTTCAATATAATTTACATCTTACCGTCCGTTGACCATGAAAACAAAAATAAAAAAATGAATTACAAAGTTATAACAAATGACAGTGAAATATCTTTCTGCGTCTCAGTCCGATGTTTTAAAGAAAGTTTCATAACAGCAAGACGTCGTAGACATTCCAGTTTTTTTATCGTTAGGTCTTCCTTCGATATTCTAATAAGGTTCGCTTCTTTCAAGGTATTTTCTTATAATACCTGACATACTTTGCGCCTTAAACGTCTAGCCTTCATTAGCATGAATTACGAAACTGGATACATTACTCTTCCATGAATATTAATTATGTAGGTACATCTTCTTCCGACAAATTTACCGACATACTTTTATTATCATCACTAAATTTTAAATCTTCCATCGTACTATCATATTTATATGCTGTCAAAAAGTTTCTTTCGCTACTTTTTGCCTTCCTTACGCTATCAACGCCTTTTACCATAATTTGCCTTCGCAACTTTGCCAAATAAAACGCCTTAAAAATGCTAATATCCTTAATATGAAAACAAGGGTTACCACGAACAAAATGGCCAGAATTTTCTTCGATAGCACAGACAAGTTGTGTGAGAGATAATATAAATCCCTAAACCTTATATCAGTACCCCGGAATGAAAATAGACTGATGGACTCAGTCAGGCAATTTATGGGTGATGGCATTCCACTCTATCTTTTCATCGAGGCTTTTGCATTATTGATTATTGGATATTCTTCTTACTCAACAGTCGGGGGACTGGCGGACGATTATCGACATCAATAAAACGGAAATGATGCAATCAACTGGCATATTCAGTGCAAATAACCCAATCTTCAAGATGTCACATTTGACGCAGCGGGAGAAGGGCAGTCCAGAGGCAAAATGGGCAATAGCAATTGCCGCGAGTTTCCCAGATGGACTGGACCGAACAGTCAGCTGCTGCCTCCATCTGCATAATACTGAGTCAACCTCCTGATTCCTTGGGGTCAGTCAGAGTCAAATTGCGCGGGAGAAATAATACATCTTTGCCTCACCAGTTTGTCGTATTTAATTAGGAGGAAAACCTCAAAGTAGTTGCACTGTGAAACAATTGTTAGAGAAGGTGGATAGCAAGATGAAGGAAAGAAAATATGAAATAATGTACAGTAAACGAAACGAGAGGGGTTGCAGCTAAGGGTTCGATGGGACGTCGCAAAGAACCTTTACGTAATGACTACAGTGCACCGCGCGAGGTGCACTGACGGCCCTTACCCACCCAACCCCCCCCCCCCCCCCCCCCCAACCCCCCCCCCCCCCCCCAACCCCAATCCCCACAGAGAAAAGACCATGTAAAGTCACCTTTATAATAATAATAGTGAAAATACAAATTCAGATATTTAACAACGCAAGATACGAATACTCTCGCGTCTTTGACTCAGTAGTTCAAAAGGTTTTTAATTTAATTTAATCTAATTTAATCAATTTATTTATTTTACTTCTTTCACCTCGTACGTTCCCGTAAATCCCATGAAATGCGGCCTCAGACCCGACAGGAAATAGTGACAAGGCGCCGTCCATCATGAAAGGTCTCCGAAGTGTGAAGGGAAAAAGCAACTTATCTCTTCATAATGGAAACTTGAGTCTGGCTTAAGCCACCCTGTGGAAGTGGGATTCCACACTTATTCTCTGCTTCTCTCACCTTCCGCTTATTATTTCTCCTCTCTCATTTTCTTCTTCATTCTCGGTCGCGTCCTTGTCACGTTAGCAGGATCTCGTTTGAACTGAGGAATTTCATGTTTTTGTTTGAGAGAGAGAGAGAGAAGAGAGAGAGAGAGAGAGAGAGAGAGAGCGCGTGTTAAGCAGTTCATGTTTATGTTTTGAGAGAGAGAGAGAGAGAGATAGAGAGAAGAGAGAGAGAGAGA
>NC_087215.1:13481852-13520925 GCF_015104395.2 Macrobrachium nipponense | reverse complement strand
TCAGGGAAATACTTAGACTTTTAAAGTTGTTGATGGAGTGATGGCCCTTTGATTAATTTGCATTACTTACAAGGGATTACCATCACCACCTGTTTTGATGAACTTAGGTCTGATTTTCTGCAATACTGGTAAGTGTTAAGGGATCACTGTTGCCTTTAGAGTATTCAGTCGTTTAGTACGTGTTATGAGGGTTCAGGTATATGGCTTTTGTTGAGGTAATAATTGATGAATGGTAACCAGATATTTGGCACTTCGTAACAATATATATGATAAATATCATATATATCTATATATATATATATATATATATATATATATATATATATATATATATTATTTTGAAAGAACCTCATGAAAACTGGATTGTATATAACGGAGTTATTTATTCGAAATATGTTCGTAGCTTTTCAAGGACAACCAGTCCTCATTATCAAGTATCCAACAGGAATATTTTGAGGAAATGGTTGAGATCCTAGTGACGGTTCTTAGGAAAAACAAACAAACCACTTCAAGCAATTTCAGTTTCGTCAGGAGAATAAATCATTTATTTCCCAGAACATTCAACTAACCTCAATACCCAGACAGTCAGTTTCAGTCTAATCCTGCTCTCCACCACTTTCCTGCTAATGAGCTGTTCCACGAAAAGATATTCTTCCTTTAGTTCCACCTTCCTGCACATCTTCCTCCACTATCCTTGTCTATACCATTTTTGTTCATCTTTTTAAATACTTTATCTATTGGGGATTATCTCTTGCTCTTTTGCGATTTCTAGGAACTGGCAATTCTTTTTTTCAACTTTTGTCTTCTTTATCTGCTTTTATCTTTACTATCAATCTTCTTCGTACTTCCTTCTTTCCTTCCCCTCAACCTTCACTATCTTGCCCTTGGGGAAGGGCACCCACCAAATGGGGCTTGAAACCTGTTTACAGAGTCTCAGACGAGTCTTTACAGGAAGCTGGAAGGCTTTGCTCTAGGGAGGACACACCCCCCCACTCCTCCTGAGAATATAATATTGTGTATATATATATATATATATATATATATATATATATATATATATATATATATATATATCATATATATATGTATATGTATATATAATATATATATATATAATATATATATCTATATAATATATATATCATATAATATATAATATATATGATATATATATACATGAAATAACTTGGTCACGAAGTATATAAAACGTGATACTATGTATAAATAAAGGTTTTTTTTTTGCCACGAAGGAAAAAAATGAAAAAGCGAGATAGCCGAGTACTTTTGGTCCTATTCGGACCCTTTACTGAGGCAAACTGATTTTACAAAGAGCACCATAGTCAAAAGAAGGCTTAATATACAAACTGACACTACCAGATTAGCCATAAGGGCGATTTTCACTCTACAGAGAGGAGGAGTCGCCAGTGGCTAGCCACACCTTGAAGGATACCCGCAGTAAACAAGTGATTCTTCCAGAAAACAGTACATTTTGAAAACAACACGGGATCATATACAATTTAATATCATGAATTTTTACACAAATTTTCCCAACAAAAATTATTATTAATGAAAAGACGAAAGAAAATATAAATATATATATATATATCGAGCAAGAGAAAGAGGGAGAGAGAATATCGAACCATATAGAGAGAGAGAGAGAGAGATAGAGAGAGAGAGAGGAGGAGAAATTAATAACCTAATATACATGTGGGACTAATTTATTAGTTGTTCATTTATTTTGAGGTCCTTCATAAACATCTTACAAATATATGGGTCCAAATGGTACATTCCCAGACTAAGATTTAGGTTGTTTTTATTAGTGATTTGTATTATTGCCGATTCCAGTAAATTTCTTGAAACATAATCATTAGATCTAGCAATTACCGAGGTATCACCCCAATTAATACAATGAGATTTTTCACTCAGATGGATAAACAGTGTATTTTGAAGTCTGGGCTGTTCTAACTGAATACATATGCTGCTTAATCCGAACACATAAATTTTACTAGACTGACCAAACATACAATGAGATTTCACTCAGATGGATAAACACATGTATTTGAAGTCTGGGCTGTTCTAACTGAATACATATGCTGCTTAATCCGAACACATAAATTTTTACTAGACTGACCAACGTAAAACGATGGGCAATCCTTACAAGGAATTTTGTAAATGATGTTGTTATTTGTTACGGGACTATTCTTAATTAGCATATCTTTAATGGTATTGTTATAAGAGAACACTACATTAACATTAAACGATTTAAATATTGATTTTATGGTTTCAAATCCACGAAAATAAGGTAAGCTAAGTACATTTTTAGGCATTTCTTTTTCATTAATAGCAAACATTATAAAACTTTTTATGAGCTTTTTGATAACATAAATCAATTAAATGAGGTGGGTAGCAGAGATCGTTTCCTATCTTTTTTATGTATTCTTTTCTTGGTCCAGATATTGTGGACTCGTGATACGCAAAGCGCGTAGGAACATAGAAGAAAAAATTGAAATTTTAATATTAAGATGGTGACTACCATTTTTTTTATTATTTAATCTTTTAGTTTCTTGTAAAAAAACAATATGGAGATGGAGAGAGCTGCAAATTGTTATGTTGGTCATTCACCCTCCAATCATCAAGCATACCAAATTGCAACCCACCAGACTCAGTAGTTTCTATTTTATTAAGAGTTAAAGTTAGTCATGATCGTTCGTCTAGCACCGCTACCGGCGCCAACAGCAGAGCCCAGCACCAGGCTGCAGCTGAGAGTTTCATTAGCCATGGCTGACAGTTTCATGCAGCATTATACAGAAAACTCAATCTCTTCGGGGCATGTTTTACTTGTTTAAACCAACAGTAAAATAGACCAGGTTCTTGCAGAATAAAACTAATAATAAACTATATATATATATATATATATATATATATATATATATATATATATATATATATATATATATATATATATATGAATAACTTGATCACGAAATATATAAAACGTTATGCTATGTATAAATAAAGGTTTTTTGCCACGAAGGAAAAAAATGAAAAAAGCGAGATAGCCAAGTACTTTCGGTCCTGTTCGGACCCTTTACTGAGGACCGAAAGTACTTGGCTATCTTGCTTTTTCATTTTTTTCCTTCGTGGCAAAAAAAACTTTATATATATATATATATATATATATATATATATATATATATATATATATATACGAATGTTGGGATAAAGCCCATCTGGCTCAGATATGATTGGAACCTGGGATGAAAATGCAGAGAATAAGAAGTAGGGATGGGACAGTTATTGAATAAATCATAGAGCAAGTTTTAACAGAAATATTGGCAGGGTTGCGCTGTACATTGACCTCTAATATTTTTCGTAAAAATTAAAAAGAAATACAATCGAAAACTTCATATATGTAATAAACCTATAGTGAGATTTAGGGAGCTTCAGTGAACGTATCTATTTTCATTTTTCTGTACTTTTAATAATTTTCCTATTATGTATTTACCGGATTGCGTTTAAATACTGAAGTATCTAACCAGCGCTGCCTTCTGAGCAAAAAGAATATAAAAGAGACTTCACAGATCTTCAAATGCGGAGCTTTCCAGACAAAACGAACAAGATGATAGACGTCTCCGGGAATGTGTGTTCGTGCAAGCATGTTCGTCTTCAGCCTAGAATCGGAGATGAATCAATTTCCCGGAATTTCGCCTTCGGGACCCGGGAATTCCATCCTCAGAATCCAGGAATTCCGTCCTCAAAATGCCGCACTTCCTTCTCCATTCCGCGAAGCCCGTCTTCAGAATCCATGAAGCTTCGTGTCCTGAATGAAAAGTAAGGTTAGAGGAAGGTCCTGTTATCTGCAGACATTACATAATGTTCTTCGCATCGCTTACAGCAATGTGCCTTAAAGCATTCGTCACCGTGTTCGTTGTACTAGGAGCTGTGTTCGTAGGATTTAATACATTCGCTCGTCTTGAAAGCGGTGTTCAGCACCAGCTTGTTGGTTGCGAGCAGTATACCTTCGAACTTGCAGGACGTTTGGATACTCTGAAGGAGTCCTCCGTATTTAGGATTATACCTGAGAAGACTCACTTCGTGCAGGAAACAATGGAATCTTCGCCCGTTGCAGTCCTTGGTCGGATATTGTCCTTCTTCCCTCGTGCTGAAAGACTTTGGCAATCCAGACAAGAATTACAACGGTGTGAATTTGTGGCCCGAACTCTGGAAAAGGAACTGGCAAAAGTCCAACTTGGTAATGTCTGCGTTTATTTTGGCATGTATCTGATCTTGGCAGGAATTGTGCTAATGTTTAATTACTTACTAAGTAATAAGAAGCAGGAAACTGATTCAGAAGACAAAGAGCAGGAATTTGATAGGTCATCGATGGATAGTTCACTTGAACAAACCGAGGAAACTGAGGAGGAAAATCAAACGTTGATTGAAAAGTCAAGTGAATCAGACATGAAAAAATTAGAGGCAATAGGAAAACTGATTGAAGAAAATGCTCGTTTTAAGAAAAAGGAAGAGGAGATGGAAGCGAAGTTTGACCTCCTCTACTATAAATATGAAGGCCTTCAAAAAATAAAGGAGGAAGAGAAGGAATTCGCGAACAAAACTATTAATGATCTCAAGGAAATGAATGAGCGGCATAGAAACACAATCGATGAAATGGAGCAATCGAATCGCCTGATGACAGCAGAGCTGGAAAGGGCAAAGGAAGAAAACCGAGTCCAGATGGAGAGGCAATCACAACTTCTGAAAGAGAAAGAAGAATTGGAAAAGGAAAAGGAGTCATTTAAACAGAATGAAAGAAGTTTTCTTTGAGGAAAGGGAAGTTCTTATGCAGGAAAAAGAAGACCTCAGGAAGGCGATAGAAGTGCTCACCAAGGAAAATATGGTTCTGAAAAGGGAAGATCGGGAATCTGAGCATGAAAAAGTTTCCATTGAAGAAAACGAAGCCTCCATTAAGGAAGAAGAATCCCTCAGTAAGGAAAAAGTAAAAGAGGTCTTCGATGAGAGACAAGAAGAAGTAGCCTCTTTTGATAGAGGCAAAGAAAAGAAAGCCAACGAAAAGAAAGGCACTCCTAAAGAATTAGTGTCACAAACCATTGCTGACACGAAAGAAAGAGATTTAAGAAGCAGAGTGCACATCGACGCTGTTAATAGATGGAAGGTTTATTTGAACAATGGGGTTGCGACTCTAACCGATGAACCTTTCATGAATCTTTTGCCTGTGACCAAGATAAAGAAAAAACCTGTCTTCCAAAATCAACCGAAGGCAAAAGTTAGCTCTACTAGCATGATCAATGTAGAGATAAATAAACAATTCAGGGAAATTGGTCTGGCAACATGTGATTTGAGCAGTTATTCCATAATGACCCTTGATGCGGCCATCGACTTAGGCCTCGACAAGAACATGAAGGAATTGATTCCTTGCCCTCTTAAGGGCCAATTTTACGGAGATTTGGCCTTTATAGGGATCATAGAGAATGTGGAAGTCACTCTCGACAACAACATAAGAGTTGTCGTTGATTTCCACATCCAAAATAGGTACATGTATCCCAACATTTCACTCGGGAAGGAAGTGCTTTGGCGTTATGGGTTTGTCCGGGAGTTTAATAAAGATGGATCTAAGCTCTTCATCAACAATGATGAAAATAAGGCTGGGAACCTCAAATATCCTGGTTCTCCCCTGAAGTTTAATGTCTTCCTAGGGCCCTCAGGGGGTACAGAGGCCATTGTCAATCTTATAGAAGGAGATAGGAACATTGTTAAATCTCAGTTCCTCAGGAAGAATAGCGATGTCAATCATCCAGTGCCGTTTGTAGACTCTTTTACTATAAGTACCAAACATGGAAAAACATACCCAGTAAAAATGGTTGCCATGGACAACATACCACAAGGAAATGGGGATATATTCTTAGGAACAAATTTCCTTAGTAAAGTCAAGGCTACAGTAGACTATAGTCAGAAATTTATGTATATAAAGATTAACTGGAAGTACTGGTACCGTTTCAATTTGGGTGAGGTTGAGAGTGGTAACAATCAAAAATCATTTTTTTCGGAACATGAGTGGCGCTCGATGGGAGTGCTACCGACCAAAGCAAGAAAATAGAGAGAAAGATTCAGAGAGAGACAGACTTACAGACAGAGAAGGACTTAGGGAAAGAGAGAGAATAAGTCTTCATCTAGGATCTTGGTGTTCCTGTCGGTCCGTGGCGCTTGGTGAGAGCGCTGCAAACTGTCAGGTACATCCATAGGCAACCTCTACCATGGTAAGTTAATGCCTCTCTTATCGAAAGTGGATTTCTGCCTACCTTTTGGATGCTGGCCTAAGCCTCCTTAAGGAATTCGGTATCAATCATGCCAGCTTAAGCGTGGGTATACCATTTTCGAGCCATAGGCAAACTCGACCATGGTAAGTTAATGCCTCTCTTATCAAAAGTGGATTTCTGCCCACCTTTTGGATGATAGCCTAAGCCTCCTTAAGGAATTCGGTATCTGTCGGGCCAGCTTGAGCGTGGGTATACCACTTTCGAGCCATAGGCAACCTCTACCATGGTAAGTTAATGCCTCTCTTATCGAAAGTGGATTTCTGCCCACCTTTTGGATGATGGCCTAAGCCTCCTTAAGAAATTCGGTATCAATCAGGCAGCTTAAGCGTGGGTATACCATTTTCGAGCCATAGGCAAACTCTACCATGGTAGGTTAATGACTCTCTAATCATCGAAAGTGGATTTCTGCCCACCTTTTGGATGCTGGCCTCAGCCTCCTTAAGGAATTCGGTATCTGTTGGGCCAGCTTAAGCGTGTCTATACCACTTTCGAGCCATAGGCAAACTCTACCATGGTAATTTATTGCCTCTGTTATTGAAAGTGGACTTCTACCCACCTTTTGGATGCTGACCTAAGCCTCCTTAAAGAATTCGGTATCTGTCGGTCCAGCTTAGGCGTGGTATACCACTTTCAAGCCATAGGCAACCTCTACCATGGTAATTTAATGCCTCTCTCACGAAAGTGGACTTCTGCCTACATTTTGGATGCTGGTCTAAGCCTCCTTAAGGAATTCGGTATCTATCGGCCCAGCTTAAGCGTGGGTATACCACTGTCGAGCCATAGGCAACCTCTACCATGCTAAGTTAATGCCTCTCTTATCGAAAGTGGATTTCTGCCCACCTTTTGGATGCTGGCCTAAGCTTCGCAAAGGAATTCGGTATCAATCAGGCAGCTTAAGCGTGGGTATACCATTTTCGAGCCATAGGCAAACTTGACCATGGTAAGTTAATGCCTCTCTTATCAAAAGTGGATTTCTGCCCACCTTTTGGATGATAGCCTAAGCCTCCTTAAGGAATTCGGTATCTGTTGGGCCAGCTTGAGCGTGGGTATACCACTTTCGAGCCATAGGCAACCTCTACCATGGTAAGTTAATGCCTCTCTTATCGAAAGTGGATTTCTAACCACCTTTCAGATGCTGGCCTCAGCCTCCTTAAGGAATTCGGTATCTGTCGGGTCAGCTTAAGCGTGGGTATACCTCTTTTGAGCCATAGGCAACCTCTACCATGCTAAGTTAATGCCTCTCTCAGCAAAAGTCGACTCCTGCCCATCTTTTGGATGCTGGCCTAGGCCTCCTTAAGGAATTTAGTATCTGTCGGGCCATCTTAAGCGTGGGTATACCACTTTTGAGCCATAGGCAACCTCTACCATGGTAATTTAATGCCTCTCTTATCGAAAGTTAATTTCTGCCCACCTTTTGGATGCTGGCCTAAGCCTCCTTAAGGAACTCAGTATCTGTTGGGCCAGCTTAAGCGTGGGTATACCATTTTCGAGCCATAGGCAAACTCAACCATGGTAAGTTAATGCCTCTCTTATCAAAAGTGGATTTCGGCCCACCTTTTGGATGCAGGCCTAAGCCTCCTTAAGGAATTCAGTACCTGTCAGGCCAGCTTAACCGTGGGTATACCACTTTCTAGCCATAGGCAACCTCTACCATGGAAAGTTAATGTCTCTCTTATCGAGAGTGGATTTCTGCCCACCTTTTGGATGCTGGCCTAAGCCTCCTTAAGGAATTCAGTACCTGTCGGGCCAGCTTAACCGTGGGTATACCACTTTCGAGCCATAGGCAACATCTACTATGGTAAGTTAATGCCTCTCTCATCAAAAGTGGATTTCTGCCCACCTTTTGGATGCTGGCCTAAGCCTCCTTAAGGAATTCAGTATCTGTCAGGCCAGCTTAAGCGTGAGTATACCACTTTTGAGCCATAGGCAACTCTACCATACTAAGTTAATGCCTCTCTCATTGAAAGTGGATTTCTGCCCACCTTTTGGATGCTGGCCTAAGCCTCCTTATGTAATTCGGTATCAACCAGGCCAGCCTAAGCGTGGGTATATCACTTTCGGGCAATAGGCAACCTCTACCATGGTAAGTTAATGCCTTTCTTAACAAAAGTGGATTTCTGCCCACCTTTTGGATGCTGGCCTTAAGGAATTCAGTATCTGTTGGGCAAGCTTAGGCGTGGGTATACCATTTTCGAGCCATAGGCAAACTCGACCATGGTAAGTTAATGCCTCTCTTATCAAAAGTGGATTTCTGTCCACCTTCTGGATGCTGGCCTAAGCCTCCTTAAGGAATTCGGTATCTGTCGGGCCAACTTAAGCGTAGGTATACCACTTTTGAACCATAGGCAACCTGTACCATAATAAGTTAATGCGTCTCTTATCGAAATTATATTTCTGCCCACCTTTTGGATGCTGGCCTAAGCCTCCTTAAGGAGTTCGGTATCTATCGGCCCAGCTTAAGCGTGGGTACACCACTTTCTAACCATAGGCAACCTCTACCATGGTAAGAATGCCACTCTTATCGAAAGTGGATTTCTGCCCACCTTTTGGATGCTGGCCTAAGCCTCCTTAAGGAATTTGGTATCAATCAGGCAGCTTAAGCGTGGGTATACCATTTTCGAGCTATAGGCAACCTTTACCATGCTAAGTTAATGCCTCTCTTATCGAAAGTGGATTTCTGCCCACCTTTTGGATGCTGGCCTCAGCCTCCTTAAGAAATTTGGTATCTGTTGGGCCAGCTTAAATGTGGCTGTACCACTTTTGAGCCATAGGCAACCTCTACTATGCTAAGTTAATGCCTCTCTCATCGAAAGTGGATTTCTGCCCACCGTATGGATGCTGGTCTAAGCCTCCTTAAGGAATTCGGTATCTGTCGGGACAGCTTTAGCGTGGGTATACCACTTTTGAGCCATAGGCAACTTCTACTATGGAAAGTTAATGCTTCTCTCATCGAAAGTGGATTTCTGCCCACCTTCTGTATGCTGGTCTAAGCCTCCTTAAGGTATGTGGTATCTGTCGGGCCAGCTTAAGCATTAGTATACCACTTTTGTGTCATATGCAAGATCTACTATGGCAAGTTAATGCCTCTCTCATCGAAAGTGGATTTCTGCCCACCTTTTAGATGCTGGCCTATGCCTCCTTAAGGAATTTGGTATCTATCAGGCCAGTTTAAGTGTGGGTATACTACTTTTGAGCCATAGGCAACCTCTACTATGTTAAGTTAATGCCTCTCTCATCGAAAGTGGATTTCTGCCCACCGTTTGGATGCTGGTCTAAGTCTCCTTAAAAAATTTGGTATCTCTGTTGGGGACAGCTTTAGCATGGGTATACCACTTTCGAGCCATAGGCAACCTCTACCATGGAAAGTGAATGTCTCTCCTATCGTGAGTGGATTTCTGCCCACCTTTTGGATGCTGGCTTAAGCCTCCTTAAGGAATTCGGTATCTGTCAGGCCAGTTTAAGAGTGGCTATGCCAATTTCAAGCCATAGGCAACATCTACTATGGTAAGTTAATACCTCTCTCATCGAAAGTTGAATTCTGTCCTGCACCTTTTGGATGATAGCCTAAGCCTCCTTAAGGAATTCGGTATCTGTCATGGCATCGTAGGGAAGCCATCTAAGCCAGGGGTATACCACTTTCAAGCCATAGGCACTACTACCATGGTAAGTTGATCCCTCTCTCAAGGAAAGTGGACTTCTACCCACCTTTTGGATACTGGCCTAAGCCTCCTTAAGGAATTCGGTATCAATCAGGCCAGCCTAAGTGTGGGTATACCACTTTCGGGCCATAGGCAACCTCTACATGGTAAGTTAATGCCTTACTTATCAAAAGTGGATTTCTGCCCAACTTTTGGATGCTGGCCTAAGCCTCCTGAAGGAATTCGGTATCGGTCAGGCTAGCTTAAGCATGGGTATACTACTTTCGAGCCATAGCAAACTCTACCAAGGTAAGTTAATGCCTCTCTTATCGAAAGTGGATTTCTGCCCACCTTTTGGATGCTGGCCTAAGCCTCCTTTTGGAATTTTGGTATCTGTTGGTAAAGCTTAAGCGTGGGTATGCCACATTTGAGCCATAGGCAACCTCACTATGGTAAGTTACCGATTGTGGATTTCTGCCCACCTTTTGGATGCTGGCCTAAGCCTCCATAAGGAATTCAGTATCTGTTGGACAAGCTTAAGTGTGGCTATACCACTTTCGAGCCATAGGCAACCTCTACCATGGTAAGTTATTGCCTCTGTTATTGAAAGTGGACTTCTGTTCCCACCTTTTTGGATGCTGACCTAAGCCTCCTTAATGAATTCGGTATCTGTCGGTCCAGCTTAAGCGTGGTTTATACCACTTTCGAGCCATAGGCAACGTCTCTACCATGGTAAGTTAATGCCTCCTCTCACTAAAGTGGACTTCTGCCTACATCTGGATGCTGGCTGCTAAGCCTCCTTAAGGAATTCGGTATCTATCGGCCCAGCTTAAGCGTGGGTATACCACTTTCGAGCCATAGGCAAACTCTACTATGCTAATTTAATGCCTCTCTAATCAAAAGTGGATTTCTGACCACCTTTCAGAGGCTGGCCTCACCCTCCTTACGGAATTCGGTATCTGTCGGGCCAGCTTAATCGTGGGTATACCTCTTTCGAGCCATAGGCAACCTCTACCATGGTAAGTTAATGCCTCTCTCATCAAAAGCGGACTCCTGCCCATCTTTTGGATGCTGGCCTAGGCCTCCTTAAGGAATTCAGTATCTGTCAGGCCAGCTTAAGCGTGGGTATACCACTTTTGAGCCAGAGGAATTCAGTATCTATTGGGTAAGCTTAAGCTTGGAGATACCAATTCCGAGCCATAGGCAAACTTGATCATGGTAAGTTAATGCCTCTCGTATCAAAATTAGATTTCTGCCCACCTTTTGGATGCTGGCCTAAGCCTCCTTAATGAATTCGGTACCTGTTGGGTCAACTTAAGCGTAGGTATACCACTTTCGAACCATAGGCAACCTGTACCATGGTAACTTAATTCCTCTCTTATCGAAAGTGTATTTCTGCCCAGCTTTTGGATGCTGGCCAAAGCCATCCTTAAGGAATTCGGTATCTGTCAGCGCAGCTTAAGCGTGGGTATACCACTTTCGAGCCTCATACAACCTCTACCATGGTAAGTTAATGCTCCTCTCATCAAAAGTGGATTCCTGCTCATCTTTTTTATGATGGCCTATGCCTCCTTAAGGAATTCGGTATATGTCGGGCCAGCTTAAGCGTGGGTATACCTCTTTCGAGCCATAGGCAACCTCTACCATTGTAAGTTAATGCCTCTCTCATCGAAAGTTCATTTCTGCCTACCTTATGGATGCTGGCCTAAGCCTCCTTAAGGAATTTGGTATCTGTTAGGCGAGCTTAAGCATGGGTATACTTCTTACGAGCCATAGGCAACCTCTACCATAGTAAGTTATGCCTCTCTTATCAAAAGTAGATTTCTGCCCACCTTTTGGATGCTGGCCTCGGCCTCCTTAAGGAATTCAGTATTTGTCGGGCCAGCTTAAGCGTGAGTATACCATTTTCGTGTCATATGCATGATCTACTATGGCAAGTTGCTGCCTCTCTTATCAAAAGTGGTTTCTGCCCACCTTTTAATGCTGGCCTAAGCCCCCCCCCTTAAGGAATTTGGTATCTGTCGGGCCAGTTTAAAGGTGGGTAAACCACTTTCGAGCCATAGGCAACCTCCTCCTCTATGGTAAGTTAATGCCTCTCTCATCGAAAGTTGATATCTGCCCACAGTTTGGATGCTGGCCTAAGCCTCCTTAAGGAATTTGGTATCTGTCGGGACAGTTTAAGCGTGGGTATACCACTTTCGAGCCATAGGCAACCTCTACTATGGTAAGTTAATGCCTCTCTCATCAAAAGTGTATTTCTGCCCACCGTTTGGATGCTGGTCTAAGCCTCCTTAAGGAATTCGGTATCTCTTGGGACAGCTTTAACGTGGGTATACCACTTTTGAGCCATAGGCAACCTCTAACCATGGTAAGTTAATTCCTCTCTCATCGTAAATGGACTTCTGCCCATCTTTTAAATGCTGGCCTGAGCCTCCTTAAGGAATTTGGCATCTGTTGGGCCAGTTTAAGCGTGGTTATACCACTTTTGTGCCATAGGTAACTTCTACCATGGTAAGTTAATGCCTCTCTCATCGAAAGTGGATTTCTGCCCACCTTTTGGATGCTGGGTCTAAAAGCCCTCCTTAAGTATTCGTATCTGTCGGGGCCAGTTTAAGCATTTGTATACCACTTTCAAGCCATAGGCAACCTCTACCATGGGTAGTTTTAATGCCCCTCTTATTGAAAAAAGTGGATTTCTGCCACCTTTTTGGATGCTGTTTTCTAATCCGCCCTTCCTTAAAAGGAATTCGGTATCTGTCAGGCCAGCTTAAGCGGGGGGGTTGGGATACAACTTTTTGAGCCATAGTCAACCTCTACCATGGTAAGTTACCGATAGTGGATTTTTGCCCACCTTTTGGAAGCTGGCCTAAGTCTTATTAAGGAATTCAGTATCTATTGGGTAAGCTTAAGCATGGAGATACCAATTTCGAGCCATAGGCAAACTCGACCATGGTAATTAATGCCTCTCTTATCAAAATTAGATTTCTGCCCACTTATTGGATGCTGGCGTAAGCCTCCTTAATGAATTCGGTTACCTGTCGGGTCAACTTAAGCATAGATATACCACTTTTGAACCATAGGCAACCTGTACCATGGTAACTTAATTCCTCTCTTATTGAAAGTGTATTTCTGCCCACCTTTTGGATGCTGGCCTAAGACCTCCTTAAGGAATTCGGTATCTGTCGGCCCAGCTTAAGCGTGGGTACCACTTTCGAGCCACATACAAACCTCTACCATGGTAAGTTAATGCTTCTTCTCTCATCAAAAGTGTATTTTCTGCCCACCTTTTAGATGCTGGCCTATGCCTCCTTAATAAATTCGGTATATGTCGGGCCAACTTAAGCGGTTGGGTATAGCTACCACTTTCGAGCCATAGCAACCTCTACCATTTGTAAGTTAATGCCTCTCTCATCAGAAAGTGGATTTCTGCCCACCTTTTGGATGCTGGTCTCAGCCTCCTTTAGGAATTCGTATCTATTGGCCCAGCTTACTCATGGGTATGCCGATTTTGAGCTATAGGAAACCTCTACCATGCTAAATTAATGCGCTCTTATCGAAATTGATTTCTCGCCCACATTTTGGATGCTGGCCTAAGCCTCCTTAAGGAATTTGGTATCGTTAGGCGAGCTTAAGCGTGGGTTATAACGTTCATTACGAGCCATAGGCAACCTCTACCATAGTAAGTTTATGCCTCTCTTATCAAAAGTGGATTTCTGCCCACCTTTTGGATGCTGGCCTCAGCCTCCTTAAGGAATTCAGTATTTTTCAAGCCAGCTTAAGCGTGAGTATACCACTTTCATGTCATATGCAAGATCTACTATGGCAAGTTACTGCCTCTCTCATCGAAAGTGGATTTCTGGCCTCCTTTTAATGTTGGCCTAAGCCCCCTTAAGGAATTTGGTATCTGTCGGGCCAGTTTAAGCGTGGGTATACCACTTTCGAGCCATAGGCAACCTCCTCTTCTATGGTAAGTTAATGCCTCTCTCATCGAAAGTGGATTTCTGCCCATGGTTTGGATGCTGGCCTAAGCCTCCTTAAGGAATTTGGTATCTGTTGGGCCAGTTTAAGCATGGGTATACCACTTTCGAGCCATAGGCAACCTCTACTATGGTAAGTTAATGCCTCTCTCATCGAAAGTGGATTTCTGCCCACCGTTTGGATGCTGGTCAAAGCCTCTTTAAGGAATTCAGTATCTGTTGGGACAGCTTTAACGTGGGTATACCACTTTTGAGCCATAGGCAACCTCTACCATGGTAAGTTAATGCCTCTCTCATCGTAAATGGACTTCTGCCCACCTTTTAAATGCTGGCCTGATCCTCCTTAAGGAATTTGGCATCTGTTGGACCAGCTTAAGCATGGTTATACCACTTTTGTGCCATAGGCAACTTCTACCATGGTAAGTTAATGCCTCCCTTATCGAAAGTGGATTTCTGCCCACCTTTTGGATGCTGTTCTAAGCCTCCTTAAGGAATTCGGTATCTGTCAGGCCAGCTTAAGTGTGGGTATACTACTTTCGAGCCATAGGAAACATTTATAATGGTAAGTTAATGCCTTTCTTATCGAAAGTGTATTTTTTCCCATCTTTTGGATGCTGGCCTAAGCCTCGTTAATGAATTTATCTGTCAGGACAGCTTAAGCGTGGGTATACCACTTTCGAGCCATAGGCAACCTCTACCATGGTAAGTTAATGATTCTTTATCGAAAGTGGATTTCTTCCCACCTTTTGGTTGTTGACCTAAGTCTCCTTGAGGGATTTGTTATCTGTCAGGCCAGCTTATGTGTGGGTATTCCACTTATTGAAAGTGCATTTTTTGCCAATCTTTTGGATGTTTGCCTAAGCCTCCTTAAGGAATTCAGTATCTGTCGGTCTAGCTTAAGTGTGGGTATACCACTTTCGAGGTACAGGCAACCTCTAGCATTGTAAGTTAATGCCTCTCTTATAGAAAGTAGATTTCTGCGCACCTTTTGGATGCTGGTCTAAGCCTCCTTAAGGAATTCAGTATCTTTCGGTCCAAACTTAAGCGTGGGTATAGCACTTTCGAGCCATAGGAAACCTCTCACATGGTAAGTTAATGCCTCTTTTATCAAAAGTGGATATTTGCCAACCTTTTGGATGCTGGCCTAAGCCTCCTTAAGGAATTCAGTATCTGTCTGGCCAGCTTAAGTGTGGGTATACCACTTTCAAGCAATAGCATGGTAAGTTAATTTCTCTGTCATTGAAAGTGGACTCCTGCCCACCTTTTGGATGCTGGGCTAAGCCTCCTTAAGGAATTCGGTATCTGTCGGGCTAGCTTAAGCGTGGGTATACCACTTTCGTACCATAGGCGAGACTTACCATGTTAAGTTAATGTCTCTCTTATCGAAAGTAGATTTTTGCCCAACTTCTGGGTGCTGGACTAAGCCTCCTTAAGGAATTCGGTATCTGTCAGGCCAGCTTAAGCGTGGGTATACCACTTTCGTGCCATAGGCGACCTCTAGCATGGTAAGTTAATGCCTCCCTTATCGAAAGCTGATTTGTGCCCACCTTTTAGATGCTGGCTTAAGCCTCCTTAAGGAATCCAGTATCTGTCGGGCCAGCTTAAGCGTGGGTATATCACTTTCGTGCCATAGGCAACTGTAATGATAATCTCTTCATAGCTAAGAATAAGTTAAAGGAAAGGTAAACGCATCTTCGAGAAGTTCTGCAGGAAGGAGGTATTCTCGCACGTGTTGGAGGTGCCTCTTCTCATGATGGTTCGAGAATTGGCAGGCGTTTTGTGGAACACAACACGCTCCGTTACGTCGTCAGAAAATGTAGCGAAATAAGATGTTCTGGTCATCTCGGGAGTCTGTGACGTTCATGCTCCGCCACCCGTAGGCCCCGACCCCAGGTCACCGTATAAATACGACTGACGAAGTAGAGAGATCAGAGTCACAGATCAGATCATCAGTTAGAGATCAGAGATCATCAGAGAGACATAAGTGAAGAAGGCACAGACGAAGGATAAGAGGGGAAGTCTGTGCACGAGAGCTTGGTCGAATTTGAGTCAAGTCGTCCAGTTAGTGAGAACGACCGGGGTTTTCGACGTTGAGCAAGCCTTGAGAGAAGAAACTTTTTACAAGAGGTTTCGAGGAGTTAATGCCCTTCGAGTATCAAGAATAGACATTGCTTTCCGCAGTACGGAGTCAAGAAGACGACTAAAGTTCCACAGTTCTCCTTTGTGAAGCCATCGCTTCGAGTCGCAAAACTGGCCAGCAAGTACTTTCATTACCCCACTGCTTCCCCAGTTCATGCATTGTAAGATTTTACCTTTTTTTATGTAAATAGGAGACACCATTCTGCATTTACTTTTGTTAGTAAGCTTGTAAATAAACCTTTGTTCTGTCAGTGTTTCTTTCTATATTCGTATCCCCAGTTTCAACTGTTGGTGTTGAATTCTTTTTGTTTATTTAATACTGAACCTGGAGCGGACCTCTCTCTCGGTTCGTAATAGCAACCTCTAGCATGGTAAATCAATGCCTCTCCTACCGAAAGTGGATTTCTGCCCACCTTTTGGATGTTGGCCTAAGACTCCTTAAGGCCAACCTCTAGAATGGTAAATTAATGCCTCTCTTATCGAAAGTGGATTTCTGCCCATCTTTTGGGTGCTGGCCTAAGCGTCCTTAAGGAACTCCTTATCTGTTGGGCCAGCTTAAGCGTGGGTATGCAACTCTCAAGCCATAGGAAACCTCTAGCATGGTAAGATAATGCTTTCGTTATCGAAACTGGAATTCTGGCCATCTACTGGATGTTGGCCCATGCCTCCTTGAGAAATTCGGTATCTGTCGGGCCCATTTAAGCATGGGTATACCACCTTTGAGCCATAGGCAACCTCTAGCATGGTAAGTTAATGCCTCTCTTATCGAAAATTGTATACTATTTTCAAGACATTGATAACCCTAACACAATAAGTTAGTGCCTGTGATATCCCAATGAATCTCTGTGTAATTCCTGAGCCAGTGGTTCTCTGATTGCACTTTAATTGCATATAATTAATTTTTAATTCTGGAAGCAGAGCAGTTGTTTGTTGCTGTTAATTCTGTTATGAATTTGCTTTGTTAAGATTTGTTCCTGTACTTACTTAATTTCCATCCTATAAACTATGTGGAATCAAGTAAATGCTTGTAATTAAGTATACGCTTTCCGTGGCGACCTTTTCCCCCCGTAATTCTTGTGTCATTTTCTAATTCAGTGTGTTTCTATTGCTTACGATTTGTCATGGTACATGGTTCTGCAAGGTGCCAGTTGAAATCGCCTCTCACATTTGTCCTTCCCCGTGACCTTATACATACAAATATTTAAAACCAGGGCTTTCGAGAAAATGCTCAGTTCTCCTTCTCAATCTAAAGAAAGATTTTGTTTTATACACATTCTAATAAATATATTTACATTGACATCACTGCGTGTTCTACACCAACATCGCCAACGAAATACAGACTGTTCGCTGTCAAATATACTGACTAGGATTAACAGAATCTCCTGAGAGCATTATAGAGGGGAAAAAATAGCACAAACTTCATCTGTGTTCTCATTAGTATCTGTTATTTGGGGACACAATATCTTTTTCCTTGTAAGTATAGATCAGTGTCAGCTTAACAAAGAAAGCAGAAGTCATTCGAAACGTACGTCTGGCAGTGCTGTAGGTACAAACACAGGTCACCTGTGGGTTGTGGCTGAAAATTTATGGGCTGTGGCTGAAAGTTTCATACAGTATTCAATGCTGTACAGGAAAATCGATTGCGCCGAAGTCTTTTCGTGGCAATCTTTACTTACTGACTTTTATCATTCATTCCTACATTCCTTCAATTGAGAATTTTGCGACGTGTAATCACTGCTGTTGTTAAAGATAAGTTTGGCGACGAGCTCAGATAATGACGGTATTATTGAAGTTACTCGAGTCTCGTCTTTTAGACAGAATAAAGCCGCTGATTCTCCGAGTCCGAGCGACAGACAGCATCGTTTCCGAGTCGGCCATTCCACCGGTTATTCCAGTTTAGTGTTAAAAGACAGAATCCTGCACTACAACAATGGTCGTTCGGATGTTCAAGCTCGCTTTGTTGATCTCAGTAAAGCATCTGCTTCCGTTAATGACGATATTCTTATGAGGCAAAGAATGGATTATGGGGCTCCGGCTGTTTATGTCAATTTAGTTCATTTTTGGTTCAGTGATCAAGTGACTCATGTGAAATATATAGGTCTAGACGAATGGGAAATAAAACTCGTAGAAAATGCGCCAATCCATTTTTCTGTCAATCGTGTAATCAAGACCACCGAAAATAGATCTCTCTTTCGGGGGTCCCTGTATAATCGTGGCCACGGTATAACGCTGTATAAGACGCGACCCATGAAGCTTTAGCTGCGGCCATGTGGTGGACTCGCCTATATCGTTGCCAGACACACGTTCATGGCTAACTTTAACCTTTAATAAAATAAAAATGACCGAGGCTAGATGGCTGCAATTTGGTATATTTGATAATTGGAGGGTGGACAATCAACATACCAATTTGCAACCCTCTAGCCTCATTAGTGTTTAAGATCTGAGGGCGGACAGAAAAAGTGCGGATGGACAGGCAAAGCATCGCAATAGTTTTCTTTTCTTAAAACTAAAACGGAGAGCGGCAGGGAGGGTTTTATCAAGTCTCTTTTATGGAATGCATCTTGATACGCTCCTTGGGAGTATTTCTGAAACGAAGGTTAGTTGCCTGCTGGGCATTTCAAGTTAAAATGCCTTTTCATTTGCGGATGAAGTTGAATTGCTGGCCCCCTCAGCAATTGGTCTGCAAAAATTGATAGATGCCGCTTACGAGGAAGCTTTTAATACAGAATTAAATTTTAACCCTGTGAAGACAAAGTGTATGATTTTTAAAATTAACCTAAAGAAAGTGAAAATAATGAGCCATTTAAAATTGCTGTTGATGAAACTGAATATGTACAATAATTTTAGTACTTGAGGAATATTATAACGTGCAATTTGAATTATAATGACGGCATAATTCGGATAAACAGTAAATTTTACGCTGAGTTCAACATGAAGTTGAGGAAATTTTATTTTGCAGATAAAGACGTGTAGATATTTATATTTAAACAATTCTGTCTACAGATGTATGGGTGCGAAATGTGGTTTGGTGGTTCCTACTTTTAAGAACTTATACAAAAGGTTTGGTGTGGGTTACCATAAGGCAGTCACAAAGACTTTAAACATCTCAGATTTTGTCAGCCTTGCGGTTGCTAAGCAACCCATGTGATTTTATTCACAAAATATTGTGAAAACCGCCATTCTTTTTAACAGATTATTATTATTATTAATATTATTATCTTTTTTTTTTTTTTTTTTTTTTTTTTTTTGCTCTATCACAGACCTCCAATTTGACTGGGTGGTATTTAGAGTGTGGGGTTCCGGGTTGCATCCTGCCTCCTTAGGAGTCCATCACTTTTCTTACTATGTGCGCCGTTTCTAGGATCACACTCTTCTCCATGAGTCCTAGAGCTACTTCACCCTCTAGTTTTTCTAGATTCCTTTTCATGGATCTTGGGATCGTGCATAGTGTTCCTATGATTATGGGTACAATTTCCACTGGCATATCCCATATCCTTCTTATTTCTATTTTCAGGCCTTGATACTTATCCATTTTCCATCTCTCTCTCTTCAACTCTGGTGCCCATGATATTGCGTCATCAGTGTGATACTTTCTTCTTGATTTTGTCAATCAACGTCACGTCTGGTCTATTTGCACGTATCACCCTATCTGTTCTGATACCATAGTCCCAGAGGATCTTTGCCTGATTGTTTTCTATCACTCCTTCAGGACCACTTATTACTGCAAAGTAGCTGATGTTTCTTGTACAGGCTCCAGTGGAGGGCTTTTGCCACTGAATCATGCCTCTTTTTGTACTGGTTCTGTGCAAGTGCCGGACATTCGCTTGCTATGTGGTTTATGGTTTCATTTTTCGTATTGCACTTCCTACATATGGGAGAGATGTTATTTCCGTCTATGGTTCTATGAACATATCTGGTTCTTAGGACCTGATCTTGTGCCGCTGTTATCATTTCTTCAGTTTCCTTCTTGAGCTCTCCCCTCTGTAGCCATTACCATGTGTCATCGCTGGCTAGTTCTTTAGTCTATCTCATGCATTGTCCGTGCAGTGGTGTGTTGTGCCAGTCCTCTGTTTTGTTTGTCATTCTCCTAGTGTCTCGTATATTTCTGGGTCTTCGTCTACTTTTATCAGTCCTTCTTCCCATGCACTCTTGAGCCACTTGTCTTCACTGGTCTTCATATATTGCCCCAGTGCTCTGTTCTCGATGTTGACACAGTCCTCTATACTTAGTAGTCCTCTCACTCTTTCCTTTCGTGTTATGTATAGTCTGCCCGTATTTGCTCTTGGGTGTAGTGCTTTGTGTATTGTCATATGTTTCCTAGTTTTCTGGTCTATGCTGCTGATTTCTGCCTTCGTCCATTCCACTATTCCTGTGTTGTATCTGATTACTGCACTGCCCATGTGTTATGGGCTTTTTATCATAGTTCCTGATCGTGTCCTTCTTCTCTTGGTGTTTTATATCCACTCCTTCCATTATTTCCGGGTATTTGTATCCCATCTCATCTATGTGTTTGATGTCCCATCTGGTAGCTTTATCCCTTCAGTCCTTGTTACTTTGCCCTATTATTATTATTATTATTATTATTATTTTGGTAGAAGACCCTCTTTTAGGCAAATACTGTTAAAAAGAATGGCAGAATTAAGCGAGTTGATTTACATAGGGTTTTTTCTATTTTCCTTACAATTCGCATCTCAGGCTCAGCGATGTTTCTGAGTAACTGACCAATATTCATATTGGGAATTTTCAAAAATCATAAATGCTGAAGGTAATCTTTTATTGGAACAGGATATCAGGTCCAGGTCAAGCAGGGGTCGTCGTCAGTGCTGGTATTATTCCGTAGGCGTAGTTCAGTTCGGGGCCGGGTTCGTCTTCGGTTTAAGGGCTGGTATTGGTGCTGGTATAGCTGGTATATCTGGTATCACGTGACGTTTCGACCTTCTCGCAGGTCATCTTCGGTTGTTTGAAGAGACTGTAGCAAGAAAGTCTGTGGGGCGGTATTTATAGCGGCTCGGAACTAGAGTTGCATTCTCATTGGTCGGGCCGGTCTTGGACGAAGTCGTGGATCTCGTTGTTGTTGTTGTTGAGTAAGCTGGCTTTATGCCAGCACGGGCTCTTGCTCACGGAGCAGCCCGTAGACGTGGATCTCGCCTCGAAGGTCTCGGGGATTCTCTCGTGCGAGCGCCACAGTAGTGTGCCTGGGGATGAACGACAGGAATTCCGTCCGTAGCAGGAATCCTGTCATCCCGTGGGGGCTCCTGATTATCTGGTATTGTCGGGGGGTCGTTCGCTGCTCTCCGGGCGGCGGTGGGAAGGAGAAACGTTTCTTGGGTGATGTTAAGATTTGGTTTCTCCTTGCCTATATGGAGGCCTTCTAGGAGGCGCAGACGTCGGGGTCTGTTGTCTTGTTTATTATTTCGATATTAGGAATATAATCATTTTTCTTTATCCGTTTGTTATGAGCAGTCCTGGCGTGGTTGAAGATGGCTCCTTCTTGAGCGTGGCAGGAGATTCGCTTGGAGAAACGCATGGAGGTCATACCGACGTATTTGCCGAGGCATCCTCGGACGGGGCATGTGTAACGGTAGACCACACTCGTCTTCTTCAAGGGATCCTGCAGAGGCGCCGAAGGGTTCTTTCTCATCACCAGGCTGCTCGTCTTCTTCATTTTATAATATATAATTATTTTAATATTTCTGTCTGGGTCGGCGGGGCTGACGTTTTCGTCGATGATCTTTTTGAGGGCTTGTTCGTCCTCCTTGTACCTCCGGTGGAAGTGCCCCTTGTAGAAAAGCTTGATGGGCTCTGCAACATCGGGGCGGGGTTCCTGGTGGTACCAGGCTTCCATATTTTTCCTTATAAATTCATCAACAGCACGATTGGTGTGTCCGTTGTCGATGAGGACCTGGGCGGCGCGCTCCAACTCACTGTGTGTGTGTCATTCCAGGAGGAGCAGTGTGAGAGGGCCCTCCTGACGAAGGCGCTGATGGTGGAGCGCTTATACCTCTCAGGGCACTCGCTCTCACCGTTCATGCACATTCCCAGGTTCGTCGGCTTCGTGTACACCTTCGTGCTGAATTCGGAATCTCGCTGTTCGAGAAGAACGTCAAGGAAGGGGAGGCGGCGGTCTTTGCAATGTTCAATCGTGAACGTGAGGCAGCTGTGGTCGTGGAATGCACGTCGCAGCTGCTCTATCTCATCCTGGGAGTCGGCGCAGACGAAGATGTCATCAATGTAGCGCACGTACATCCTCGGTTTGTTGGAATTCTGGACGACCCTCTCTTCGACGGTACCCATATAGAAATTGGTGAAAAGGACCCCAAGGGGAGATCCCATCGCCACGCCGTCGATCTGGGTGTACATATAGTTGCGGTGATCAGCAAAAGGGGCCTTCTTAGTACAGATTTCCAGCAGGGCTCGAAGGGCATGCTCTGGGATGTTTAAGGATGGAGTGCCGGGGTCCCTGTAAACTCTGTCCAAGATCATTTGTATGGTCTCGTCTACGGGGACGTTGGTAAAGAGGGACTCCACATCCATCGAAGCGATGCATCCTCCGGGGGGCGTTGCTTGTAGGGCTTCCAAGAACTCGGCCGACGACTTCAAGCTGTGCCTATCTGGGACGTACGGGGTTAATATGGTGTTGAGTTTCTTGGCCAACAGGTACGTAGGGGCAGGGATCTGGCTGATTATGGGGCGAAGGGGGTTCCCTTCCTTATGGGTCTTAACATTCCCATAGATGTAGCCTAAGTCATGGTCACCCGTTATGGGTGGCAAATGCAGGGCGTTAGAGGCGGCGTTGACTGTCTCAATAATCCGGTTGGCCTCTTTTGCTGATCACCGCAACTATATGTACACCCAGATCGACGGCGTGGCGATGGGATCTCCCCTTGGGGTCCTTTTCGCCAATTTCTATATGGGTACCGTCGAAGAGCGGGTCTTCCAGAAGTCCAACGAACCGAGGATGTACGTGCGCTACATTGATGACACCTTCGTCTGCGTCGACTCCCAGGATGAGATAGAGCAGCTGCGACGTGCATTCCACGACCACAGCTGCCTCACGTTCACGATTGAACATTACGCTGTAAAATACTGTCACCACTTACAAAATTATTGTGGTCTGATAAACTCGCATGACATATACTAAAACTTAAGTTATATGTACAGAATTAAACATTTGATAACTTAAATATAACATATCTAACATGATGAATTTGAATTTACTGAATTATTTGAATATTTTGAATATGTAGTGTTATACCAATCTCATCTTGCAATGCTTATTACTGATAAAAATTTAATATATAACTTACATACATCTAACATGATAATTTGAGTATACTGAATAGTGTGCCATATCATAATCTCCTCCTGCAATGCTTATTACTGACAAAATCTAACGACTTGTCCATTCAAAATAAGCTTAAACATCAGTCATTCTCTACATGTCAAGACAGTTCATGAAGACAGTTCATGAAAACCTGGAACAAGTCAATATTTATTAATAATAAATATCTTATAAGAGATAAAGTAAAGCCAAAAGCCAATTACCATCATTAACTTAAGAATCACAGGCTGGCTGTTTACTCAGGACACTTGTATTTAGCCCAGCCAGGCCAAGCAAACTGCATCCAATAAGAGTCAGCAATGTTTAGTGGTGGAACTATTTCTTTAAACATCCATTATCCTTTATACAGATGTAGTGTCGTATTTCAAAGCACTACTCCTCCAGACTGTCTACAGCAAGCCTATAATAATGGGAACAGGATCAGAAGCCCTATTAAGTACTACCTGATAAGGGTAGGGAAAAAACGAACTGAGCTATGATGCTTTATAGTACAGTACCAGAACTGTCTCCATGAGGAACTAGGAGATGGAAAACAGACACCTTATGATTAGTTGCGCAATCAAAAACTTCAATAAAAAGGGTATTTTTTTTAGTAAGAAGAGACCTGTACTTATCTCTACCATGCCATGAAATTCAGATGGAAATTTTAATTGTACGTAAGGAAATGTAAATAAAGTATGAGACAAGCATCACCAAGAACAAAATGGGAATGAAGCTGTGTATAACATAAAAAAAACTGTTAGTGAAGAACAAAGTTAGTGAAGAACAAAGAAACAAAGAGAAAGATAGTTTTGACAAAAGCCTAAAAAAAAAAAAGAAAAAAAAGAACACACACACACACCAGCTCCCTCCAAGTAATTCTACAACAGCTTTAAAATCCTACAGCAATGAATACATAGACTAAGGACTGAAATGGCATTAGAACTCAAAGAGGTTAAATTATTTCAAGTGAAAGGAGTTCTGACAATAAGGCACAACCTTTAAAAAATAAGATACCTTCCTCGTTTCACAATAGTCTCTTTAGGGCTGGGAGGTACTCATTACTTTTGCATGATGACCTACTCAGTTTTGGAATTCTATAACATGCCTTTACAAACTCAACTGACCCTCATAAGGAAATTTTAAAAAATTACAAGTCAACAATAAAGCCTATCTGAACAAATCTATAACCTTATCAAAGTATTGTATTTAAAAGTTCCAACATAATGAACTACCAAATTACACAAAACTTGTTGCTTATTGAAAACAGCAAACCAACAAAGAAGGAACACTCCTTATAACAGCCTTACATGCACATGAAATTTAGTTCTAATTTTGATTTGTTGTACAGGTGTAACAGATTTTATTTGAAATGAATGGAATTCAAAAGCCTGTAAGAACATAGAGGAAAACCTTTGGTAAACGAAAAATGCAGGACAAAACATGTGTAACTCAAGAAGTAGTCTTATTTAATATAGACCTATAAAATTAAGAATGAACACAATATAAACAGAAAATTACACATATTAAAGCAATTAATAAAATGAATGCATGCAGACCTAGACCTGGACGTGGGATATGCAGTGGATTAAAACCTTTTTGCAAACACGAGTAGTACACTATTACTTATCCTTCAATAGCATCTGAATGGCGTGATCGGTATGGTCTTGGCCGGCCACCTCGGTCGCCTCGAGTTCCATTCTCGGTATTCCAATGAGGTGTGAGAGATGTGTATTTCTGGTGATAAAAATTCACTCTTGACGTGGTTCGGAAGTCACGTAAAGCCGTTGGTCCCGTTGCTGAATAACCACTGGTTCGTGCAACGTTTAATAAATTAAAAGCACCATACAAACAAACAAACTTATCCTTCAACACATAATGTGTATAGTCACATTTATACTTACAGGAATTTGTGGGAGGAAACCTAATTATTAATATTCTTAACATATTATAAATATTTACACAACCTTCCTGCTGATAAATATAACTAAATAAACAAGCCTATTTCTATATACATACTCTGCTGGGAAAAGTACAACTTTTGAATATGTAATATTTATAAAATATGCAAAATCCATGAAATACTTAAAACTCACTAAAGGTTTCAGTTTCCTATCAAAATTAATTATAAATAACTTGTTATATTCAAATAGTACATTCAAACATTTTTTAAGTAGCTGAGAAGAGATCCTTTATAGGTAGTTTACTCACGAAAAGCTGTTTACTTAAACCACTGCCTCCAAAACAAAAATAACCAGATCTGCTGAGCTGTGAAATGATCACTCGGATAACTGAACTCAAACTGGCCAAACAGTTTATAAGATCCCTAACCTACGTATGGCACCTTCTCTTAGCCCGTACACACACGCACACCAGACTGCCTGCCCTATTCTTTATATACTAACAAACAAAGAAACAAAAGAAACAGAATAAACAAACAAAGAAACAAAACAAATAACCACAAACACTCATACACACATACGCTTCTTCACTTGTGACACAAAGTATGGATAGCATCACTTAAAAGAAGAGTACTGTCATGCTTGGTGAATCTTGCCATACACAATAGACTGCTTAAAAGTTAATAGGTGAGGGGAAAATTGAAAACAAAGACAGTGATGGAATGACGATCTACAATGAGCAACTAAAGAGAAAAACGCAGCCTTCAAGCTCTGAGACAAGACATGCAGGATGAGGATACATGTACGTACACCCAGTTACAAAAGCGGTGTCGTCCCGCCACTGCCGCCAGGCCTGGCTCGGAGAGATCATGCCCTTCTTGCCCTGAAAGTGGCCCACGTTCAAACAACCAGTACATAGTTCGAATGGTTCGAAAGGGAGGAGGAGGGAAATTACGGTAATCACGCAAAGAAATCAAATATTGAATGAAATATATATGGACAGAGAGAGAGAGAGAGAGAGAGAGAGAGAGAGAGCGCGCTTTTATTCCTGTTTAGTTATTAATCTGACGGATATACTTGAGACCCTCTGCTTTAAGAAACATGTTATATATTTTTTGGAAAATAATTATGAAATCTTATCACATCGTATTGTTTTTAATCGTTATCACATTTTCTGAATAAAAATGCCTTAAATATTGTTGGAACTGACTCTTAGTATTAATATTATTCAGACGAAAATATCCTTTTTAATTATCCTATAAGCAGCTGTATTTTCTCTCTCTCTCTCTCGTCTCTTCTCTCATCTCTCTCCTCTCTCTCTCTCCTCTCTCTCATTCTGTCCTCCGTCTTATATCGCCTGGATTGACTATTTAAATAATGGTAGATGTTTGATATGTTATTTGGATGTGGCCAAGGATCACAAAACCGTAAATGGCTACTCTACCAACTTGCGCTAGGCTCTATCTATTTTGCCCTAGACTGACTGGATTATAAATACCTGTATTACCAATAATATACGAATCTTCTCACAAAGATGTTACACACCAGGTTTTGTAGCCATGGGTTGTATAAGTCATTAAAGCATCAGTTTTGCAAGGATATTATTTAATTAATTAATCTATGCTAAGAACACATTACTGGATATCCTACTGTAGTACTTCAGGATTTGTATTTAAGGCATAACTTCGTTGAGTTACCAGTATTTGAATGTGATGGGCCACTTGGCTCCACCCCTCACAACCATCTAGGCTACTTAGAGAAAGCATTTCAATTTGCTATATTTCCTATATTATAGAATATTCATTATATTATTTCTGAAACTTTTTGAAAATAAATTATGTGAAATGAAATGCAGTGAAATGTGTGCATCAGTGCATTAATATACTAATGATGGTGGGGTATAAATTTGTTAGATAGGATACTTAAGAGACGTTTCCTATATAGTGGTTTATTTACGACTAAACATATACACAAAAGATATACAAAGGTGAGCTTCCGTAAACACTGTAACTGCTCAACTACATAACAAGCTTGTTGAAGGTCTGAGCACTAATTACATTTAAAATACATTTTTAGCCGGAAACATATATAACATGTTTCCGCCCTTCTCTGTTTGTTTAAATTTTGAAAAAAAAAATAAATAAACAAATAATCATGAGAACCAAAATACTAATATAAATAACACGCTGTCAAAACTATAAGGCAATGGATTTCATACATGAGTTAATATAAAATTTACATCACATGAGTAAAAATATTAGTAAAATACTTTCATTTACACTTTATTTCTAATGCGAATTTCGCCATCAACACAAGACACAATATTTTTTTTTATTTTTAGCATGACAAAATTTATTTCTGAGAAAAATATTATGAACTTCTATGTTATCTTTACATTCCTTTGTCAAAATATCTGCTATCATATCTTTCGTGTCGAGCCAGGTGTAGGAGTCCACAGAATTATCTTCCAACTTTTCCTTCAAATCTGTAATGGTATTTCGAAGTAAACGCTCCTCCACCTGTTTTGTACTACCTATCGATTCCAACAAAGGAAAGGCCTAGAATCAGTGAAACAATCTGACAGGAAGAGTTATTGAGGCTTTAACGAGTTTTTCCAAAGAGTAACTGCCCAAGTTGTTTAGCGAAGAATACGGAATCATCAACCAGTTTAGACAAATTCCTAGTTTCAGCTGCCTTTGCAGAGTGACACACCTTTTGTATTAACTTTGATTTCCAAAAGATAGGTACCGCATTGTACGTTTTCTTTGATCCCAATAAAAACAAAGATTTCTCCAATTGCTTTTGTTATCAGTCCGATACGAAGCGTCTCCCAGACCAAATACAACGAGATCGTCTTTATTACCAATTCTTGAAAACATGACTTTATTTGGTTTGCTATGAACTCTCCTAACAACATGATTTACTCGCTTAAGATCTCTTCATTGACATTAGTAGAGCAGTTATCGATAAATCTGGTCTAGTGTTCGCAGCCAGCCAGCCTATTTTACCAGCATACTTTCGATAGACTTTCATTTCTTGTTTTGTCAACAGATCATCAGAATTGGCTTTACGTATATCTTGTATCTCCTCAATACTATTTGCATAATTCCTCCATCGATATCACAATCGCGTTTTCTGATTTGTGTATATCTATACCAGTAAATCTAAATACATTCTTCTCAACCTTTGACACTGTTAAAACACTCTTAATCTTTTCTATGATATTATTAACAAATCTTTCTGTTCTCCTGCGATGCTAAAATCATCGACATGGGTAATGACCATTCCTATAAAATTATTTTCCTCATACTGATAGTAAAATGCTTCATCGCCACTCACATTCTTCAATCCTTCGTTCTTAAAAATATCCTTTATTCTAAGCCAAAACTTCCTGCTGGCATCGTCAAGTCCGTACAAAGGCTTCTTCAATTTCCAAAGTACACCTTCTTTCTTCAAGTCTTTCGGAGGTTCAATAAAGACGTCTCGATCCAAGGCTCTTGATTGTAAGAAGGCAGCCCTAATATCAATGGACTGAAGATCAAACTTTTCATTTGCTGCCACGGCTAAAAATATTTTAACACTTTCTTTCATAGCTGTGGGAGAATCAGCTTGAGGTTTACATTCTTCCTGGAAGCCTCTGGCAACCAGCCTGGCTTTATAATCACTTTTTTGACCATCATGTTTTTCTTTCTTTGTAATTACCCACCTACTGCTGATTCTCTGTTGTCCATCATCTTTCACTTCTTCAAAAGTATTGTACTCAGTAAGATTTTTATATTCATTTTCTTTAGCTATAAGCACTTCAGGCAACTTATGATACTTAACTGGAAGTTCCACCACATATACCGTATTATCAAAGTCAAAACATTCAGCCTTTTCTGACTTCATCCAATATGCACCTAATAGCATCATCCTTCTTGTCAACAAAATCAATGGTTCCGTTATTATATTTCTTCTTCTCTTCCGCATAGTTACTAATTTCCTTATACATTTTGTCCTCATCTTCTGCCTCTTCTAAAAATTCAACCTTTCTAGACTGAGATCTCGTGTTTCTTCTTAAATCATCTTTTACTTCGTCTTTCTCTTACAATAAGGAATTTTCTTCTTTTTCATATTTCTCCTGACTAGTGTCAGAGACTTTGTTATTTAGCCCCTCGTTATTGTCATCTTCACGAGCATATACTCTGTAAGGCTGTACTTTACAATCAGCAACCTTTTTCAAATCACCATTTGCCCAAATAAAAACATCTCTATTCCTATGACAAAATACTTTTACAGGACCAGACCAGCTTTTATTATTTTTCTCCTGATAAAATACAAGATCCCCTTCATCGTATTTTATGTCATTAAAGCTACTTTTTCTCACTTTGGAAGCCATATCAACTTACTCCATATTCTTCTTCCCTAAATTTTTAGTTATCTCATGGTGCCTTTCCATAATTTTTGACACTGCTTTCACTATCGAATAAACTTTCTGTGGCTAGATTTCCAATTGAAATTCCTGGAAAAATAACTGATTTCCCAGTCATCCAATCATAGGTTCGTATCCAAGAATATTCACATTTGTATTGTGTGTCCATGCTGCCATATTTACTGCCATTTTCAATCTATCTTTTGTCTGCGTCTAACATCTTGTTCACTGTAACATCGGCTGAATGATGGTTTCTCTCATTTAATCCATTACTCCAAGGAGAGTATGGTGGACCAAATTTTACAGTAAAGCCAAACTTACTTGCATATTCATTTAACCCCTCATTCCGATATTCGGTTCCATCATCAGCCCAAAAGCCAACTGAAGGAAAACCAAACCGCCAATTCCAGCCATTATTCATAGCATCAACTATAGTTTCCATTCGCTTGTTTGAAATTACTACACCAGAAAGAAACCTTGTGAACGAGCAGACCATCCAAAGTATGTATTTACTTCCATTCTGTTTCAAATCAATAGTAACAATCTGATTAAAATCAGTTACTTTTGGGATTGCTACTTTCGGCCTTCCCAAAGATCTTTTAAATTTTTGACAAACTTTACAGTTCATTACAACTCTTTTTATAATTTTCCTGATCTCATCATTCAGTAAATTAGCATTTGTATACACCCAAATGAACTGTTCTTCTCCTTTATGGTTAGTTACCTCATGGACTTTCTTGACTTTACCATAACTTTGTACTCCTCTTTCCTTTTTTTATAAAGAAAACTGTTTCGTCCGTTGTCCACGTGCCACATTTATATAATTGTAAAGCTTGATGTCCTCCATCAGTGTCGTATAATTGAAATTTTCTTGACTTATGTAAATTAATGACCATAACATTATTATGCATTATATCCACGTTCCATTCCTTTAGGGTGTTTTTCCCAAACAAAAAAGGTATATTCTTGGCGTTAATCACATATGCATCCACCAACATTTTCACAAAACCATCTTCAGTTATCTTTTTCTTTCCATGAAACTGGAAGACTAATTATTTCTGTACTGTGAATAACCGGTCCATCTCCAAATCTAAAATCCTGAAAACAAGACTTACTTTGCAAATCCTCCTTCGTTATGTTATTTGAAAAGAGATATCTATTTAACCATTCCCTTCCTACGAGAGTTTTCGGACACCCATGTCAACAATCATAGCTTCCACTTCTTCAACTTCTTTTGTGAAGTGCACTTCCATAGTACGACCAATCAATATCTCCTGTTTTTCTTCGGACACAAATCTGACATTATTTGCATTCTTTTTTATCAATTCTTTTAATTCATTCATTTCTTTCATAAGCTTCTCACAGCATTGTTCAAGATTTTTTAATCTTTCATCAACTTTCTTATCTGATTGCGATCTAAAGTTAGGTGATCTATCGAACCTTCCTGCAGGATTATTACGCGTTTTTGAATATGATCTCAAAGGCGTTCTTGAGGACGATCTAGATTGCGTTCTGGAAGGTCCTCTTCTATAGTTACCGGATTCTGTTCGCCAATATCCAGGATTCGAAGTGGACCTCCTATACCTGTAGAAGTTTGGCGATTCTTTAAGCTCCTTCCAATTCTGGTAACGACTTCTATTGTCCGTGTAAAACGTAGAAGAGCTGTCAAAAGATTTAACAGCCATCGAATCTCTATTGTTTTCTATTTTTAGCTTTCTAAATTCCATCTTCAATTTATGAACAACATTTTCTTCATCAACAGGTTTCCTTTCCAACCCATCTTCAATCACTTCTTTCATCCGTTGTTATTTTTCCTCCTTCATAAGCTGCCTTTATCATTAACAAACTCATTACATAATTAAGACAAGTATTTATTTTTTCCCTAGATATTTCAGCCATCAAACTTTCGAACTTATCTAGGAATTTCTCGCAACTCTCTGATTTGTCAGTTGAAAAGGCAAGAACTTTCTGTATAATGTCATTACACTTTTCAGCCTTAGTTTTTGCATATTTCTCGGCCAGAACCTCTAAGACATTGTGAACGGTCTTCAAAGAACTGTTAACTGTACGATCTATTACGACTGTAATCACATATTCCTTACCTCTCTCATTCTTCTTCAAGCTTTCAATTAATTCATTATTTAATTTAATATACTCACTATCTTTGTTATTAGTGCTCCAATCTTCAATTTCAACCTTAAATCTTTCAAAAGTTTGTCCAACCCAAATCGGTGGAGTTTGGCTTTTGTAATCTGAGTCGTTGTATCGGGAAAAGATTTTGTTTTCGAAGTGCTATCTAAAAGCTTTGACAAAATCTCTGTTTGTTGTGTCAACATATTTGTCAAATCGGACCCATAGCTAACATTTTCTACTGAGCCATTGACTCGAGAATCACCCACCTTCGTCTTGTGAGTTGATCCCATATTGCATAATGTAATCCAGTCTGGTTCCCATATTCACATCGCACGCATCACAGTAAGTTTGAGATATTCTAGTATCCATCGTGAGCATCTTGAGCTTGAAACAGGTCATATTTCTGAAGTGATCCATCAAAATCTTTGCTTCCTCATCCTTGAATTTCTTAGCTCTTGTCTTTCTTACACAATCATCATCTGTACCTATATGACCAAAACAGGGGACCATTGCAAGTCTTACATTTTAAGAAATCAAATTCTACTGTAATCTCGTTTATTATTCCAAATTTTTCAAGCTTACTAATATCATCAGATAGATCACCATCACTTTTATATCCAGAAGTGTCAAATGGAAACATACTTCTTTATGCAAAAACCACCACCGGGAGGGCTAGGATCATTCCAGGCCGGCCAACTGGGCAAAATTAGATCAATTATTATACATAAAGGACTGACTACAGGGAAGACGAACAGCTTCCAAGTTTTACGTTATTCGCCGTTAAATACCGTTCGGAAAATCCTTCAGATTTTCTCCACTTGTTGCCCTCAGCTATCACATCCAAGCAAAGACTGACATTACAATCATCGTGTGTTTCTACATGGAAGCATTACTTCAGTAAGTTTCTTCCACTTTAAGCATTACTTCACGATGTGTTTCCAGTATCAGTGCACATTCCCAAGCTTTGGAAGGTGAGAGATTTACGAATTCATCCAAACGAAGGACCATGATACTATCGGCTTACTCTTCAAGGCGTCCAATACTTCATTTTCCTCCAGCAGCAAACATCCAAGCAGCTCGACTTCGAGGTATCAAGCTTCATGCTACGAAAACTTGACGCCAGGAACATGCCGAAAGTAAAAGAAAAGCTTTGCCCACATGACCTGGAAATCCCCCACACCCCCAGCAGTGAAGGGGAAAGTCTACTCCATCCTCATAATGATGTTACGTTGTATAAATCCACAGAAAACTCCGTTAAAATGGTAAATCCAAGGTATAAATATTTCAGATCGGATGTAGGTGTTGCAAAACTGTACACTATTAACATATTTTAGTACCAAATTATTTGGGGACAGACTTTAGACCTGGTCAGATCGATCGTGGCCACGGATCGATCACATCTTGGCTATCCATCCCCCGCCCCCCGACTCATGCTTGCTCACTCACTCCGCCTTATTCAGTGGTAAAGTCCAACAAGCCTTGTTGGTGTTCAACCTCCAGCTATTCAAGAAACCCACCACTTTCGATGTCTCCTGTTCATTAGTCTTTTATACAGCGATGTTTCTATTTTTTGTAATGAAGAATTGTAAACATTTGGAAAATAAATGGCGTATGAAATACTGTCCTCTGAGTATTATTTCACCTTCCAAAAAACATCCATCAGAACAATCTCATAATATCTGTAAGACATTGAAATCCCGGACATGAGGAGGTGCAGGGATAGAAGGATATTTATAACAAGGTGGGGGTTGAAGGTGAGTGGGGACAGGAAATATTGGGTGACCTTAATTTAAGTCTTAACGGGTTCGCTTATCAACATTTATAAGGTAATGATAGTAATACCTTTACTGATAGCAGTTATTATCAATGATTCTAAGTCGCCATCACGACTGGCACATAGCGTTATAGGGTTACTGAGATCATCTTTGTATATCTGGTTAATGTCTGTAACTATCGCTTACGTTATGAATCCTGGTTCGCCCACGAGGTAACGTGCCATGGACGATCTGTATAACGCCAGTGGTCGTGACAGTCATGTTTGCAACCTTTGTGGAGGTTTATTTGGTAATTACGATTATCTACAACAAGGTGTTAGTCGAGGTCATTGTGTTTATCTATACGTTTGGAATAACTGTTATAACATAATGTTGTGCTCTGTAATTTATGTATTATATACTTATCTATGGCAACGTTATACAGATCGTCCATGGCACGTTACCTCGTGGGAAAACCAGGATTCATAATGTAAACGATAGTTACAAGCATTAACCAGATATACAAAGATGATCTCAGTAACCCTATAACGCTATGTGCCAGTCGTGATGGCGACTTAGAATCATTGATATTAACTGCTATCAGTAAAGGTGTTACTATCATTACCTTATAAATGTTGGTAAGTGAACCCATCAAGATTTAAATTAAGGTCACCCAATATTACCTGTCCCCCATCGCCTTCAGCCCCCACCTTGCTATAAATATCCTTTTATCCCCGCACCTCCTCATGTTCGGGATTTCAATGTCTTACAGTTATTATGAGATTGTTCTGATGGATGTTTTTTGGAAGGTAAAATAATACTCGGATGACAGTATTTCATACGCAATTATATTTTCCAAATGTTTACAATTTTTCATTACAAAAAATAAAAACATGGCTACGTAAAAGACTAATGAACAGGAGATGTCGAAAGTGGTGGGTTTCTTGATTAGCTTGGAGGGGGAACACCAACAAGGTGTGTTGGACATTAGCCGCTGAAGCCACGAATAAAGGCAGAGTGAGTGAGCAAGCATGAGCCAGAGGGTGGGGTTGGGGTGGGGGGGATGGCAGTGAGGAGGGGGGAGATGGTTAGCTAAGACGTGACCGATCTGCCCAGGTCTAACGACTATCACCAAATAATTTGAGACACTAAATATTATGTTAATAGTATACGGTTTTGCAACACCTACATACTTTATACTCCACCATCATTATATTAATGCTCCGATGCACACATTTCACTGCATTTCATTTCCCATAATTTATTTTCACAAAGTTTCGAAAACAATATAATGAATATTCTATAATATAAGAAATATAGCAAATTAAAATAATTTCTATAAGTAGCCTAGAAGGTTGTGAGGTGTGGAGCCAAGTAGCCCATCACACTCAAATACTGGTAACTCAACGAAGTTATGCCTTAAGTACAAATCCTGTAGTAATAGATTAGGATATCCAGTAACGTGTTCTTAGCCTAGTTTAATAAAATAATATCCTTGCAAAATTGATGCTTTGATGACTTATACAACCCACGGCTACAAAACCTGGTGTTTAACATCTTTGTGACCAGATTCGTATATTATTGGTAATACAGGTAATTATAATCCAGTCAGTCTAGGTCAAAAATAGATACAGCCTAGCGCAAGTTGGTAGAGTAGCCATTTACGGTTTTGTGATCCTTGGCCACATCCAAATAACATATCAAACATCTACCATTATTTAAATAGTCAATCCAGGCGATATAAGACGGAGGATAGAATAGAGAGAGAGAGAGAGAGAGAGAGAGAGAGAGAGAGAGAGAGAGAGAGAGAGAGAGAGAATACAGCTGCTTATAGGATAATTAAAAAGGTTATTTTCGTCTGAATAATATTCATATGAATAGTAAGTACTAACAATATTTAAGACATTTTTATTTAGAAAATGTGACAGATTTCAAACAATACGATGTGATAAGATTTCACAATAATTATTTTCCGAAAATATATATGTAAACATGTTTCTTAAAGCAGAAGGTCTTAAGTATATCCATAAGATTAATAACTAAACAGACAGGAATAAAAACTCTCTTTCTCTGTCCATATATATTTCATTAATAAAAGCTCTCTCTCTCTCTCTCTCTCTCTCTCTCTCTCTCTCTCTCTCTCTCTCCAAATATTTCATTCAATGTCGCATTTCTTTGCGTGATTACCGTAATTTCCCTCCTCCTCCCATTCGAACCATTCGAACTATGTACTGGTTTGAACGTGGGCCACTTTCAGGGTAAGAAGGGCATGCCTGGCGGGGCGACACCGCTTTTGTAACTGGGTGTACCATTTGGACCCATATATTTGTAAGATGTTTATGAAGGACCTCAAAATAAATGAACAACTAATAAATTAGTCCCACATGTATATAGTTATTATTTCTCTCTCTCTCTCTCTCTCTCTCTCTCTCTCTCTCTCTCTCTCTCTCTCTGGTTCGATATTCTCTCTCCCTCTTTCTCTTGCTCGATATATATATATTTATATTTTCTTTCGTCTTTTCATTAATAATAATTTTTGTTGGGAAAATTTGTGTAAAAATTCATGATATTAAATTGTATATGCTCCCGTGTTGTTTTCAAAATGTACTGTTTTCTGGAAGAATCACTTGTTTACTGCGGGTATCCTTCAAGGTGTGGCTAGCCACTGTCGACTCCTTCTCTCTGTAGAGTGAAAATCGCCCTTATGGCTAATCTTGTAGTGTCAGTTTGTATATTAACCTTCTTTTGACTATGGTGTTCTTTGTAAAATCAGTTTGCCTCAGCAAAGGGTCCGAATAGGACCGAAAGTACTCGGCTATCTCGCTTTTTCATTTTTTTCCTTCGTGGCAAAAAAAAAACTTTATTTATATATATATACACACACACACACACACACACATATATATATATATATATATATATATATATATATATAATATATATATATATATAGTATATACACACGCATATATATATTATATATATATATATATTATATATATATATATATATATAATATACATATAGATATATAAATTATATTCTCAGTAGATAATGCAGCATCACCTACTACAAGAAATATGAAATCAGCAGTTGTGCATACCGTGGAATTCTTTCCAGAATGACTCCATCACTCTGGCCCTTCAGATATCGAAGCTTTTCGATTTATTTTGTGATTTTCCAGTCGACGGATTCATCTTTTTCTCATTGCGATATTTTCATCGGAGTGGATGAGTGTAGTAAATGATGCCAGCGCGCTTTTATTCGAAACTGGGGGGGATTTGATATCTCTAGTTGCTGGTGGCAGGTTGCATATCGAATCGCAAAAAATTTGAAATGTTTTTGAATAAATTTGTCGGTCAATACAATTGGATTTTTTTTATGCTGTAAATGGTATCCTCACAAAAAATGTCTATTAAGCTAGAGATGTCCTTTAATATCCAATTCGCTCTACCTCGGAATTAATATATTTCCATGTATGTTAATCGAATGGGAATTTTTTTTAGTTGATAATCATTTCGTCCTCTCGTGTATTGGGATGTAAATATTGTTGACAGTGTAATTTTTAAATAGTTTTCTCATGAGTATCAGAAGTTTCGTAAGTAGAGGGGATAATGATGAAAGGGATGTGGAGAAACACCTTTCAAACCTTTTATTGCCAGTTTCCGTTTCTGCGCTGAATGACCTCATAGGTCCCAGTGCTTTGCCTTTGGCCTAAATTCTATATTCAGTTCAGTTCAATCCCAAACTCCCTTACTTGAGTACAAATTCCGTATCAGGGGTTACTAAGCTTATGTTCTTCCAAATGCTGAACCGATATACAAATGTGTGTCAATACCATAGAAAAAAAAAAAACAGAAAAAATGACGCGCTAATGAAAACAAAGGAGCGTAGTAGAGAAGGCAGAAACTAGGGAAGACAGGAGTAAGAGGCAAATTCCAAAGCTGGGATGGGCCCTATAATACGGCATAGTTTTGTTGTTTCTGTGATTGTAAAACAATGTAAAATAATGTTCACAATTTAAACGAAAGTAAATATATCGTAATAATGAATAATTTTTACACAACTCCATGAATAACTGTCATCTGCAATTACTGGCTGTCCTCTTGAAGTTATGATAATCATAAGTACCGTCATTTTCCCACCAACTTCTTATAATTATATACCTCCTAAGCTATTATGCATCATCTGTTTTCCATTAGTTCACAGTTTCACCTTTAAGAGGATTCTGCCGTTTCCTTATACGTCCCCTACAAGCCTTCCTCTTTGTCGTAATCTCCCCCACCCCACTCCCCCACCCCAGGCCCTCGACTTCCCTTCTGCGGTCACAATCAATCAAAGACTTTTCTTCATTTCTTTTATGTGACCCAAGACACGGCTGACAACCCTTCCTTTGTGAAGGGAAACCTCTTTCCTAGCTGTGTGTCTTTTGTTGTTGGTGTTCGAAGGCTGTGGGTGGTGGGGGAGGGGGAGGAGGTTGAGTTGGGTTAATGGGGACACTATCATCACCCCTAGGCTTCATCAATATTTCTTCGCCTGATGACCATTTTTTTTTTCTCAAACTATTGGGTTCTTCCTTCCTTCATCTTTCCGAGGTCGAACACTTCATTGTGGGTCGTGAGGAGAGGCCAATTCATCCGTCTGACAAATGATGAAGATGATGAGGGAACAAGATACCGAGGGCGATAATTCTCTTGAATTGTCCCCCACCCTCCTTTTTTTTTTTCTCGTGACAGAAGTATGATTTTTGTTTCAATTCATCTGAATCGGAAGAGTTTAGGAATAAATTCTTTTTTTGTTTTTTAAATTATTCACATTTTTCCTTGGGTTATTCATTAAATTTTGAATTCGGGTTGAGTGTGACGAAAAATTGCTAGTTTTATGATCAGTGCCAGAGTTTTTTTTTTTTTTTTTTTATTACGTTATCCAACACTAAAGACTAAAAAGAGGGAAATGGTAATCTGTACTGTTGATGCTTTGACGTTTCTTATGAATATCCTGTTTTTTTTTTTTTCTTTTTTAAGCATCGCTGTCAGTAAACTGTAGGCTTTTAAACATTGCCTTTGACACCTCATCAAAATTACTATTATTGATATTTTAGCAGTAGTAGGACTGAAGATTTTCAATTCCATTATCGTCAGTCTTTTTTGAGCCTTTTTAAATTATGTTTGGGATAAGATTCCTCTGTTATTTCGCCACAAATACATTCCTCCCCTTTTTGTCGGATAATCGATCGTGGGGGAAATTTTAATACTTTGGCTCGGAATGTCTGTAGGGAATACGAAACAATTCTTTATCAGAGAGATTCTAAATCATAATCTGTGTTTAGCGCGTTCACCGCTTCCCTTTGTGTATTCGTATTAGATTGGTGGAAGAAATCATCTCAATATTGAGTTTATTTATACTGTTTTCTTGCCCCAGATGGTTGGAAATTGTTTTCGTAACCTGTCTTGCTAATAGCACG
>NC_087215.1:13469352-13479352 GCF_015104395.2 Macrobrachium nipponense | reverse complement strand
GACGTCTATATTAGGAATGGAAAAGGAAAGTGAAAGTTGGCAACCCTGGGAAATCTACGAAGTGACCAAAGTGCTAAAAACAAAGGAAAAAAAACAAGCGATGTTGATGATGAGGGTATGATGTGATGCAAGAGGTTGTTTTGGAAAGTTTATTGATTTGCTTATTTTGGTCATTTGTTGATTTATATCTGATATAAGATTGAGGCTTTGGAGGCGGGAGTAGAGGGGTCAAATGGCAAAAAATGAAAAAGGCAAAGATGAATCACAATGACATTAATTTTACGCATAAAGCGGAAAAACAAAATCTGGAGAGATGAAACTGGCAGGTTGAAATATGATCGAATACTCAACAGTGAAGGTCGAAGATACGACAGAAGAGTAAATCATTATGCGATATCGAATGAAAGTACGTAAGTAGCAACTCTTCAAGCGGTTTTTATTTTATTTGACTTTCTCTATTTCCATCGTTAAATTTTCGGAAATTTTCCGAATAAGTTTTTTTGCATTCTTTTTAATTTATATATTTATTTCATTTATTTTTTTTTTTGCTTGTTTGATATGACTAATTCCATATGATCCCTGACAAGCCATTTTTCTCATGGAACAATATATATCCAAAGGTGTTTTATATTGGATTTTTACAGACTTGTTGTCAGAAAAAAAAGAGTGGCCAACATCGTTCATCTGAAGACAGACACGAATTGCTCTTATTGCTGCCATTGTCTGTCTGAAGGACAATTTAAGCCATCAATATATATTTGTTTTCATATTTAAGACCATCACTCACGTTTCGGTTCGATCTGCGAATTCAACCAGTCAACCGATAACATAATGGTAGTCGACGAACTTTGTTATTTTTGAATTTGATGTTAGTCATTTAACCCTTACGTCTAGGTTACTCGTTTATCCCTTTCATTTTCATTCCTCACTTATCCGTTTCCTTTATTTTTCAGTTTACTCATTTCATTTTCCTACATTTACTGGAGTATGTAATCATTTCCCACCTTCCCATTTCATTTCCTGTACTCGCTCGCTCATTTCGTCCGTCCAGACATTTTGGTTTGCTGGTAAGATTGGCTATTAGCGGGCGCTAATTATCGTTCAGTATCTTAAAAGAATGTGCTGACATAAGTCATTACCAGGACTATAGATGCTGAATTTCCTCTGTCGTGACCACTAATGACTCTTTTGATGGTTGCAAAGCCTCTTTCGCAAATCTGAACATATGGAGCCTTTAGATTACACGATGGAAAAAGGCGTCGATTGAACCTTGGATTAGGATGATGGGAATGTCTAACATTTCTTTCGTTGCACGGCTGGTTAACTATTTTATTTAATTTTATTATTATTCAATTATTATTATTATTATTATTATTAATTATTATTATTATTTTATTATTATATATTTAGAGAGGTTTCTTTCAACTTGAAGTAGTTAAAAATCTTTTGCGATTCTAGCCACTTATTTATTTATTATTATTGCTTTTTTTTTTTTTTTTTTTTTTTTTTTGTTCTATCACAGTCCTCCAATTTGACTGGGTGGTATTTATAGTGTGGGGTTCCGGGTTGCATCCAGCCTCCTTAGGAGTCCATCACTTTTCTTACTATGTGTGCCGTTTCTAGGATCACACTCTTCTGCATGAGTTCTGGAGCTACTTCAGCTTCTAGTTTTTCTAGATTCCTTTTCAGGGATCTTGGGATCGTGCCTAGTGCTCCTATGATTATGGGTACGATTTCCACTGGCATATCCCATATCCTTCTTATTTCTATTTTCAGATCTTGATACTTATCCATTTTTCCCTCTCTTTCTCTTCAACTCTGGTGTCCCATGGTATTGCGACATCAATGAGTGATACTTTCTTCTTGACTTTGTCAATGAAACGTCACATCTAGTCTGTTTGCACGTATCACCCTATCCGTTCTGATACCATAGTCCCAGAGGGATCTTGCGTGATCGTTTTCTATCACTCCCTCAGGTTGGTGCTCGTACCACTTATTACTGCAAGGTAGCTGATGTTTCTTGCACAGGCTCCAGTGGAGGGCTTTTGCTACTGAATCATGCCTCTTTTTGTACTGGTTCTGTGCAAGTGCCGGGCATTCGCTTGCTATGTAGTTTATGGTTTCATTTTTCGTATTGCACTTCCTACTATGGGAGAGATGTTATTTCCGTCTATCGTTCTTTGAACATATCTGGTTCTTAGGGCCTGATCTTGTGCCGCTGTTATCATTCCTTCAGTTTCCTTCTTTAGCTCTCCCCTCTGTAGCCATTGCCATGTGTCATCGCTGGCTAGTTCTTTAGTCTGTCTCATGTATTGTCCGTGCATTGGTTTGTTGTGCCAGTCCTCTGTTCTGTCTGTCATTCTCCTGTCTCTGTATATTTCTGGGTCTTCGTCTACTTTTATTAGTCCTTCTTCCCATGCACTCTTTAGCCACTCGTCTTCACTGATTATTATTATTATTATTATTATTATTATTATTATTATTATTATTATTATTATTATTATTATTATTATTATGCAGTTTCCAAAGTCGTTTATTCTGTCACAAATTCCATCATCAATCTTTGTCACTTGATCTTTAGATCAGCTGCAGATTCTAAACCCCAAACACTTCGTTTTTATCTTCAATTTTCTACTTAGATATTTGTATTTAAAGCGTTTGTGAAGGCATTACATTGCATTCATCGTATGTGCAAAGCAGTGCTTGCAAACATTTTCTTAATAATATGCGTTTGCGTCTTTGTTGTATGTTTTGTACAGATGTTCTATTATGTTTATTTGTATGATTCGCATAAGATAACGGTTGAAATGAAGTGTATGAGTATACATACATAAACCCACACAGACATATACACAAACACACACTCACACATACACACATATTGCAACCTTTCCCTTATACGAATCATACGAATAAGTATACAGCACATACGTACACATCTTGTATTGACACAAATTCATACCATAATAGTAGGAAAATGCCAGCAAATACGGCAAATGTATGCATTTTCGTTTCACAAATACACACGTTTGTGTATATATATATATATATATATAGATATATATATATATATTTTATATGTGTATAATATATATATATATATATATAGATATATATATATATATATATATATATGATATAGTATATATATATATATTATATATATATATCAGATATATATATAGGGTGTATATATATATAATATATATATATATATATAATATATGTATATTTATATGTATATATATATCTTAGATATAATATATTATTAATCTATATATATATATATATATATATAGTATATATGAATATCTATATAGGTATTAATATAGATATATAGGATCTATACATAATGTAGTAAATGTATATGTATCTATATATATATCTATATTATATATTATAATATAGATATAATATATATATATTAATATATACCACTGTATTATGGAACACGTGTTCCCACCACTGACCGCCCAATACCTTTGTCCTGCTGATTCCTTCCCATTGGCCGAAAGTGTTCCCATCGCCTTCTTGAATTCAAGATGTCGTTGGTGTTCCCTATCACGAATACTTTTACCAGGACCCCCATCCAGCCGATACCTTCCATACAGGTGTGTTTGTGTGCCAATACGATTTCCTTTGAGGAAAGGGTTTATTTAGCCTTCTATTCCCGTCGTTTTCGTCTGGTAAGGTGAGCTTTGTGAAGGCAAGGTAACAAAAAAAAAGAAAGCAGAATTTTTTTATTTTTATTTTATTTTTATTTATAGGAGTTACGTACCCAATTTGAATGTCTCGTTGCTATTGCTCTGGTAAGTATGGTAGCAGTCTCCGTGGTAATAGGGAAAGTGTGGGTTATTTTTTTATTATCATCGTTCTGCCATATATTTATAGAAATATGATATTGTGTAGCGTTATTCTCTAAAAGATGGAAAATCATACATACTAATAGAAGGAATAAGACTGTTTATGTTATTGCTTCAGCCTAAATAGAGAAATGTGCATAATAAAATGGGAAATATGAACATATCTTGCATTTCTGATACACACACACATACGTATATATATATATATATATATATATATATATATATATATATATTATTATATATATATATATATATATACTATAGCATTTTATATTTAACGTTACCTCATAAAATAACCTCCGAAGACTCAGCTAGGAGAATCTCTCTCTCTCTCTCTCATACACTGATAAACATTTCAGACTAGTTTTTAAAACAGAGCCCCGACAACGTCATGTAAATGGACTAGATAGCTTTTTCAGCTTTATATTTTCTGAGGAAAATTATATATATATATATATATATATATATATATATATATATATATATATATATATAATCATACAGACGACACCCGGATACCTAATCCAGGGAGCGAAATAAGATCTGCGCTTCGTTGTGATCTTTTCAATCGAGATACATTATGTCATGAGTGAGATTTTCTGTGCCATTTCCCCTGATGAGATTTCGCGGCGGGAAATCCAAAAAGGACTTCCGCCCGAACGGCGTTTGAGATTCCTTGGCCATTATTTCATCAGTCAGATTTGGGATTGGGGGCCGGATCAGCTGAGAGAGAGAGAGAGAGAGAGAGAGAGAGAGAGAGAGAGAGAGAGAGAGAGAGAGAGAGTCGCCGGGAGATGAGGAAGAGGGCGATAAAGAGTGAAAGGAGAGATTTTGGAATTAGTTTCATTTTGTGAGATTTTGCTTTGGATTCTCAGTTCTGCCTTTTGGAAATTTATGCTGTTCTCTCTCTCTCTCTCTCTCTCTCTCTCTCTCTCTCTCTCTCTCTGCCTCTCATCGTTTTATACAGTTAGTTAATTTATGCATGCGTGTCATTTATCAATAAATTCATTTCCATTGTTATAAATGTAATGTTTTCTGTTTAACTGAAGGAAAAGATTTCTTTCATATTAAGTATGGACGCCTCAGGAATTGCATAATTAATATATTTACTGTTGTATATTCTAAATAGAGGACGGTAATGTGAAATTAAATGAAGATGGTTCTAGACGTTTCCGGTTCTCTCTCTCTCTCTCTCTCTCTCTCTCTCTCTCTCTCTCTCTCTCTCTCTCTTCTCGAGAGGGATTTGCATAAAATGCTCTTGGTAGCGTCTTCTCAACGTTGCAAAATGAAAATGCGAATGGACGGAGTCTTCAACGCACAATTGGCACCTTTTTCAGACGCGCTGCTAAAGTAACAAGGCGTGATACGACCTCCAGCTTACTCGTGACGTGTGTTAGATTTTTATATCATGCATAAGTTGTAATCTTTTTTTTCTAACTTAACGTAAATTTATGTGCGCAAAACTCTACGGGCAAATGGAGACTCGTTTCACCAACAAAGATTAAAATAAAACGCTATAGTTTAGTAGAAATAATTATTCTGTAGTGTTTAACATGCAAATTATTAATTTTCTATATTTTCATTCTAATAAATAAATAATAAATATCCTATCCTAGAATCCCTTAAGCTTTAACTCAACGCGAAACACATTTTCAGAACCTAATGGGCTCTTCCATAGACTTTTCCTAATCCCGAATAACAACAACAATGCAGTTTGAAGGCTTACTCCCCGAGTAAGCGATAAAATATGTAAATAAACAGATAAAACGACTTAACAACATGTTCCTAATTTATTCATTTCGATACAACTTTTCCCCATGTTTTCCTTTGGTCTTCCATGCCTAGTTATTTATTTTATTTTTCTTAGTTGTCAATTTTAGTTTCTTGATTTTTATTATTCTCTGTTTATGATAGTCTTGATTTTTTCATTATTTAAAGGTATTTAAGCAGCATCATTTGAAGCCATAGCAACACTAGTTGACCTTGATGTGTTTAGACAAAAATAATTAGCGCAATCACTACTTCGCTAACCTGCGCGTATCGCCTGTAGAAAACAATTTCTGTTTCTTGTCGATATAAATAAAACTACTACTGCTGGTACCACTAAACTTTGTTATTATTATTATATATGATGATGCTACTGATGATATAATTAATAATAATACTAATAATAATCATTTGCACATTGATCTCTTTCTATTTGACTGAAGCACAAACTTTGATATTTACACCCACTTTGATGAAGGATACTTTCTCCTTAATTTGTGACGTCATGTTTTAAAAAGTGGAAATACCTCCGTCGCATTTCTTTACCTGAAAAACGCGCGATTCGCAGGTTATGAATTCAGTCTCATCATACAGAGATCGGTTTCAAATTAACTAGGAAAAAAAATCAAATAAAAAAAATCTAGAATCCGAAGCAGATCGTCATTCCATTCTCTTCATTTTGTTCGAATTTTTCATATTGAAAATTCCTCTCTCTCTCTCTCTCTCTCTCTCTCTCTCTCTCTCTCTCTCTCTCTCTCTCGTTGAGTTTATAATTGCTTGTGAAGTAGAGCTGGCTTATGACAATGGAATAGCAACGAAACGCTCTCGTTCATAGGCTCAAAAGGTTCAGCCAAGAGAGAGAGAGAGAGAGAGAGAGAGAGAGAGAGAGAGAGAGAGAGAGAGAGAGAGAGAGAGAGAGTCCTCATTCCCCAAGATTCATGCGATTTACTCCTCAGAACCAAGTGCTCAAACGGTGTTGCCATTGAGAGATTCTTCTAATTATTTCGTTGCACAGGCAAAGTGTGACTCCGTATTCCAAAATAACTAACGTCCGTACACAAAGTTTCTCCCTCTCACTGTGCCGAATAAATCGCACTAGATTTCATCCGCTTATTCTGCCGAATGAACAGAATAAACCATTATGCTATTCTGTTCAAATCGGCCGAATAAATCGCGCTAAGGTTCGTTCTCTCGCTCGGCTGAATAGCTTACTCTGTCATCAGGCAACAGCAGCAAGGTAGTCGTATTTTTAAATGTTCATTCCACGTGTCAAAAAAAGCGCATTCTCATTTATTTCTGATTTTATTGTTTTTTATTTATTTATTAATTTTTTTTTTTTTTTTTACAGAACAGGTTCTATTCTGTCTTGATTTTGTCACTCAAGTACATATTTTGGGGAACGTACACAAATTGTTTTCTTATTGGTTAACTAATTAAGTAATTAATTAAATTATATATTTACATAATTAATACATTATTTATTTATCAACAGTTTATTGCTTAAATTAAATTTGGCTTTCATGGGGTACCTTGCAAACAGCAATTCGTAACCCGGCCGTAAGCAAATAGCATTTCTGTTGCCTTGCAATGTCTGGAAAGCGAGATGGGTCATTTCTCCGGCCTCTTGATTAGAATTGCCTCCGGTGCTGAGAGTCACTGAGTGCTTCTCTCTCTCTCTCTCTCTCTCTCTCTCTCTCTCTCTCTCTCTCTCTCTCTCTCCTGGAAGTCGTTTCCCACTTTGCTCGTTAGAATTTGACGAAGAGACCTGTTTGAAGAAGACTCAATTCTGATATAATGAGAGTCTGAGGAGACTTGCTGGACTCGTGGGAAAGAAAGAGAGGAATATAATTAGTCTGGAATTTACAATAATGTATCAGACCTTGTTTATCTTTATCTACATCATTATTTCTAGTTAGTTGCGTTCTCTAAACTAATTTCACTCTCCATTGAGGTATATGATTTCTCATATCATTATCTATTATCTAACATTTTAATTCAGGGCTACGTATTACTAGGTCCTTAATGTCCAGTACACCACTAATTGAATCCTCCATCTCCCTCCCCACCCCCCGTTTCACTTCCACACCACTTCCCCTTCCTAATGAGAGCATAGGGGTCTGGTTTATTGTCACCTAATTAATGGGTCATTAACGACTCATTAAGGGAGATCTTGGACGCTAGAGGCCGATCATGTTTCGCCAATTAAGCAAAGAGATCCAACCTAAAGCGACGTGACCTGATTGGTTTACTTTGTAGTGCTGGAATTAGATCTCTCTCTCTCTCTCTCTCTCTCTCTCTCTCTCTCTCTCTCTCTCTCTCTCTCATTGCCAATCTTGTTTACAGTGAATCAGTGTAATTTATAGATGATATACATACCATATTCATACAATACATATATATATATATATATATAATATATATATATATATATATTATATATATATATATATATATATTGTACGTGTGTGTAATTCGACAGGAAGATAGATAGCTTTTGAAATCTCTTAGCTTTATAATTCCAGATCTCCCGTTGTGGCCTTTATCTTCGTTAGATGACAAGTGCAGTCTCAGTTATTATCATTATTTAATCTTATTTTATTTTTTAATTTTTTTTTAGGAAGGCAGCCATACCTGGAAAAAGATGATAAAGTCAAGCCTACTCTTTTGTAATTTGGAAGCTGACCTGTGGTTTGACAGGCCAACATTATATGTACCAAAATCAATAATGATAACAGACTACATTATCATAATGGCATGAAATATGATAGATAAAGTATAATTACGTAAAAAAACCCACAATCAAACGAAAACTTCAGAAAAGAAAAACGAAGAAAAAGAAGCCTAAGAAAAAGTATAGTTACATAAAAAAAAAAACACAAACAAACGAAAACTTTAAAAAGCAACGAACAGAAAAAAAAACTAAGTATGGCTTCCGTGTCTTCTTCCTTTGACCTGAGTTGCCTGAAAACGTCGGGAAATCCCTTTGTAGGTGCAACTGTCTGTGAAACTGAGGAAGATGGAGTTGAGAGACCCTAATATCATCATCATTCCACCATTGCTCCTTTCTTACCCTACATTTTACGCTCCTTTGTCTTGTTTCCCTTTTGCTGGTGAGGGAGACGCAGCTTCTGTCGTCTTTTGTTTCGGCTGGGAGCCTCCTAGTGTTCTGGCTCAGCATAAATAATGAATGGGTTTGCACCAAGACTTCATGGTGCATATGGCCTTTATTTCTGGGTTAGAAATCTCTCTCTCTCTCTCTCTCTCTCTCTCTCTCTCTCTCTCTCTCTCTCTCTCTCTCACACGCACATAAACATAAGTATTCTAATATGATATGCTAAGAGTTTAGTTATCTCATCTCTCTCTCTCTCTCTCTCTCTCTCTCTCTCTCTCTCTCTCTCTCTCTCTCTCTCTCTCTCTCAACAAAGGGCTCTCTAATATTCAAACATAACCTCAAGTTTGTTTTCCAAGATCAATGTGATATGCCCAGCATTTTTCATTCGTTACACATGATTAATTAAAGTATTAGTTTTGAAAAAGGTATCTCGTTTCAAGTGATAATCTTGAATGTAAAACTGAACACTGTGATGAAAATCTTCGTGAAAAACGAAACAACATGGCGGGGTTTTTATCACTGAGGTCAGTAATTTGTAAATAAGATATTTTCATCAAAGTCTTGTAAGCACTTGTGTCAGTTTTGATTACCTTGCAACCATTCATTAGCAAGCACTCTTATCATCATTCATTTCAAAAGTATGCAACCTTTCAAGTACTTATAAGATGGCAGCGTTTGTTAGTTTTATAGATACATATAATTGATCAATCCGGAAATTCGGGAAAATTTCCTACCCAACGGACCTCATTCACGAAGCCAGGAACCGGATCGTAAATTTCTTGAGTGCAGTTTGAGAAATCACTCGAACGAAACGGTCCGGATGTCGAAAGCAAAAGAGAGAGGGACTTCGAACCTGGTCACGCGATTATTTCATTGTTTTTGGTTCACGTTTGTTTTCTTTATTGTTGGATCAGGTACCGAAACTACAATTTGCTAATGAGGAATTTAGGTGTCACGGGAGGATTTTCCCTCACCAGGACATTACCAGGATACGAGAATAAGAATAATAATACTATTTGTATACATGTACACTTTTGTCAGTCTTCTTGCCTGGAGACACGGGTCGGAGAATGGTACTGTGTCATAGTTGACACGGTGGGTATGAAGACTACCTGCTATTACATGATATTCCTTGTGTATGGGTCTTACTACTGATGAGGCCAGGTGATGTCTTCTCACTGGGAGGCCGTTGAAGTGCTGATTTCCATTTTAGGGGTATTGAAGAAAATTCCTGGTATTCAGCTTGTTTCTTTAT
>NC_087215.1:13449352-13466852 GCF_015104395.2 Macrobrachium nipponense | reverse complement strand
TCAGTAGGGAGAATATAAGAAAAAAGTTATTTCATAAAATACGTTAATTCCGGTTTATTATGTATCTTTTCATTGCAAAAAGGATACAATACAACCTAAATGCAAGTTTGATAATGTTTAGATTAATGAAAAATTAGAGCAAATAACAGCTGAGGTAAAGAAAAAAAAACAAAAAAAAAAACTATGAAAAACTTAGATGAAAAAACTGCATAAAGAAAGACTTTTCCTCGCGTCTTTTGGGAGTTTGCTTCCAACCCCCTCTCTGGTGAGCCTTTTTCTTTCTTTACAGAATTGCAAAGAGGAATCTTTCAAAATTCCCTCTTTAAAAATCGTATTTATTTTTTTTACTCTTTCAGTTGGTTTTTACCTTATACGCTGAAAAGACAAGAAAATCTTACGGTGAATTCTGGCTTAAGAGAATAAAAAGGAAATTCTCTTTCAACCTTTCTAGAAGGTAAGTGAAAGTCAGTGTTTTCACGTAGCAAAGACTATTGTTGATTTATGTAAAGAATATCTTGGACTGCCACCTCGGTGGCCACCAGTTCAATCCTCGGGCATTCCATTGAGGGGTGAGAGATGTGTATTTCTGGTGATAGAATTTCACTCTCGACGTGGTTCGGAAGTCACGTAAAGCCGTTGGTCCCGTTGCTGAATAACCACTGGTTTCATGCAACGTAAAAACACCATACAAACAAACCAAGACACAGGTAGACACCGAAAAAACGGCAGCTTATATTTCAACAATTGTGCCTAATCCTCCCCTTTGGTTTATGTACTTCTTTCGTATCGCTTATATTTATCATACTGTCCATATCCTTCATTTACTCCGGTCCCTCATTTTCTGTCGGCTAGTATGGTGCCTGATAATTGCCTTTTTCATTTAATCTCGTACCTGCTTCCTTCTGACCGTCTTTACACTAATTATGCTGCTGTCCCAAGTTTAGCTCATCGTCTCCTGGCCTGTTTTATTTAATCATCCGCTAAGACAACTATTCCAGTTTTTTCAATCCGTTTAATTCTCTCTTGTCGAAATAGAGCTTAATTATTTCCTGTAACTCTCTTCCTGTTTCATGCGTTACTCTCCTTCTCACCGAATCGTCCATTTAGTCCTTCGTAGTCAGACACAATTATGCAACGCCTTTCCTTACTTCTTCATTCAGTTTCTTTATTTCGTGGAACCTTCATTTTATTTTCTTGTTCGTTGTGTGAGCTAATCCTCCCGTTGTCTCATCTGATCCTTGACCTGTTTCAGGATCCCCCCCCCCCCCCATAAATCCTAATGTTCTGTATCCTGGTGGATGGGGGGTGGGGAGTGGGGGAAGGGACAAACACTGTTCACAAAGAAAGTAGGTGTGGATTAACCTCTGGGTTTGTGAGGAATTTGGTTTGTGTCTGATGTTTCCTTGAGTTATCGCGCTTTCGTGAGTTGTATATTATATATATTATATACATATATATAATATATAATATATATATATATATATATATATTGTGACGTTTATAGATCGTTCGTCTACCCCGCAATTAATTAATTAATTTGATTTGGAAAACGGCAGCCATTTCTTTAGAATATCAGCTGATTTTTAGGAAAAAACGCGGGAAACCCAAAACCCGCCAGCTAGAGATAGGAAGTTCCCCAGTTGGGGGAAAAGAGTCTTTTATCAGCTGTAGGGACGTATCTCAAAAGGGAAGGGTGTAGGCAGATTGGTACTTCTTAGACCTATACCTTAAGCTCTCTTTCCTGTGACCCCTCTGCTGGCTGTATGCTTGTTTTCCAGGATTTTGCCTTGATCGTGGGGGGTTAAGCTGACCTCCAACCCCCAAGCAACCCAACTGAATTCTGTCTCAGTCGGCTGCGAGACGTGATCTCGGACAGAGGTCAAATTACCTGCCTTCCTGTTAGGCCTACCCAGGGCGTGAGTGGCGCGCCGATGACCCAGGCCTCAGACAAAGGGGGCCATGCTATTCTACAAAGAGCCACTGAACACGACATCCAGGTACGTCTTGTGAAACAACATATTGCCAGTCCCTTATCACCTATTATAATTTTGATCCTCATTCTCCCCCCTCATTTTGGGACCACCTTGACGTGGTGAGGGGCTCTCGAACCTCAGGAATCTCTTCCCAGGTTCGAACCCAAGAGTCCCATATGACATTATATATTTTCGAGTAAACTTATGTGGACTTTTCCATTTTTTGCCAAAATTTTTGAAAGCAAATAAATGAGAAAACATATCATGGCTTAACGTGGAGTTAAATCCGAAGCTAAATAGTGAGAACTGTGGTAGATCCATCATCTACCCGACAATGTTCGGACCTGTTTTTCAGGCGGAACTATTCTGTGGAACTGGACCACGGATTCCAGGGGGGGCCTGGTTCTAGGAATAGAACTCTCGGCATTCTATCCAGTTTGCCCATAATGTGATTAGGATGGGGATAATTGTATTAACATAATACTCTTAGTCCTAGCAAGCGGGTTCTGCTTACACTTGGGCCATACTAATCATGTTATGCCATCCCCTTTTGGGGTAGGGTAGGGATGCGGACATTTGGGAGTCCTTTCTCACTTGTGCCTTTGGCAGAAGATTTAACTTCGCGAAGGGCCAATGATATCTTTTCAAGAATTTTTTTTTTTTTTTTTTTTTTTTTTTTTTTTTTTTTTTTTTTTTTTTTTTTTTTTTTTTTTGTAAAAACTCAAAATTTATGAACTGTGAAATAAATGATTTGAGTACCCCTGGGCCCCATGATGGAAAAACTACGGCACAGTTGATGACCATTGGCACGTCACTCCCGAATTTCCTAGGTACTGCCACAAGCAGTGAAAGTACTATAAAAGATACAAAGGAACACCCTGTTCCAAGTAAAGCAGCAGAGCCAGAAAACCAAATAGAGTGCATAAATAAAAAAGAAACAAACAAAAATAAATTGGTAAACTCCAATATCGTAACAATGGAACCATATATGATGAACAATAATTCTGAATTAGAGACAAATAATCCTCCCAGCAATACAGAAAAATATAAAAATCATAATAGACAAGCAACATACATAAAACAAGGACCAAAGAGAAACAAAAATTACCGACTTAATCCCACATTGGTACATTTTGATGACCTCTTTGGACAGACAATTGGTCAAGATTTCTAGTCCTCAAAGCTGACAACAAAATCTCAGCAGCGATGCTAGAAAACAAATTACTTAACATATATCCAACACAAGACATGGAATGCAGACACATCAAGGACAATGAATGGCTTATCCAAGTAACCAATAAAAAGCAGTCCACTGCCTTTTTAAGTATAACAGAAATAAATAATATAAAGGTAATAATTACAAGCCACGAAACATTGAATTATGTACAGGGTACAGTCATCCTACCCAATAGCGAGCAGGAGCTTCCTTCAAAACAACTATTGCTAGACTCCCTAAAATTGAGATATAACAATATCCACGATTTAGAAATATACTCGATTTCAAGTAGGAAAGATAAAAGTAAAAATATCAACATTGCCAAAATAAAATTTACAGGCCAAGACTTGCCATTTAAAATAAAAATTCTTGGACAAAATAGAGAAGTTCGTCCTTTTGTTCCTAAACCATTACAATGTACACAGTGCTCAAGGTATGGACACACATACAAAAGATGCCGTAATAAAGCTATATGTGCAGTCTGTGCATCAGATGACCATACCACTAATTGGAACTGTAATCAATCAAAATGTATTAATTGTGGACTAGCCCATCACGCAAAATCTAAGGAGTGTTCATTTTACCAATATAATACAGAACTTCAGTTGTTAATAAATAGGACAGGAATGTCAGTCATGGAAGCCAGACTTGAGCTAAAAGTAAGAGGCGTTAACAATCCATCCAAAACCCCCACCTTTTCAAATGTGACTAAAAATCAAGACATCAAACAGCACAATGACAAACAAGATAGTATAAACATGGAAACTGGATTTCATACCAATAATACTGAAACCCAAAATAAAAATGATATTACAACAACCAATACCACCACTAACATAGATGATTCAGTTATCCATGGAAAAGAACTTCCAATAGAAGAAGAATTAAATAATGATGATAATCGAACTGGCAAAAAGAAAAGAATTCTAGAAAGAACCCCACCTAAGGGAAAAAAAGTAAATATTGAAAATTACAATCAATCCAGAGAGACTCCAAATACACCAGGAGAACATTTTAAAAAAGATATTAAACTAACCTCATCACAAGTGGAAATACACAATTACCCTCAATCTCAATCAAACAGCCAACATCTGGACAGTAAAGATCACTCTTTACAATTTCCATCAAATAATACTAATGAAAATCATACCATTAAACCAAACCAAAATATAACTATCACCCCCCAACCATCCACAAGACCGAAATATCCCATTAACAACAAAACAAATAACCCCTCAAACCAACAGTCCTTATCACTACAGAAAAGGAACAATAGAATTACAAAACCAGAAATTTCTAAAGCTAGACCAAAAACTTCTGAACCAATAATTAACATTACCAAACATGCTTCATCTTGTGGTTGTAATGAATGCTTTGTAAGTACATATAACCAACTAACTACCAAGACAGAGGACACAGTACGAAATTGTATTGACAATTTTACCAAATTAAGGAGGTGCCCTTTAACACACCAACATGAGAACGAATTATGTTCTGAATCCTTAAAATACAAAAATGGAAATTATAAAATCAAAAATAGACTTATTAATATTCAACTATGAAAAACAAACAACTGCAGAATCTAATAACCAACATACAAATACAATGATTAAAAAACCACAAATAAATTCAAATGCATATAAACTACGAGACAAAGTAAAATCAGCAATCAATTTACAGAATTTAACACCAATTCCTCCCAATAATGGAATATAAAATCATTCAATGGAATATAAATGGTCTCTTAACCCGACTACGTCTGGGTGAATTACAAAGAATCATACGAGACCACAAACCCAATGTGCATATGTCTACAACATATAGGAAGTAACCCTACAAATATCCAACACTATAAAATTGCCTGTTATTCACCAACTGACGGTGGAAAATTAGGCACAGCCATATACGTTCATAATAGCATTACATATGAACCTGTTGACATACCATCTATGCCATATCAAATAACATCAATTAAACTGTATATGCCTGATAAAAGTAAAATTACTATTTGTAATTTATATAACCAACCAAATTTCAATGCAAATTTCAGTGATTTTTCTGAACTTATTAGCAAAAGTATACAGGAACCACTACTTATAGTAGGAGATTTTAATGCACATAATCTCCCATTATGGGATATTAATAACCCCACTGACACATCCGGAATCAACATAGAGAATACTATAATGAAACACAACCTGTATTGTCTCAAGTGAAATGAAGTTCCAACATATTTTCAAATACACACCTAACCTTTTCTTCAATTGACATTTCATTATGTTCAAATGATGTAGCGGAGAAATTTGAATGGAACGTCCTAGACGATTCATACACAAGTGACCATTTCCCAATCATTCTGAACTACTTAAGTAATGTCAAAATATTGCCACCTACAAGATATAATATCCAAAAAGCTAACTGGGATAAATATTTCCTATACACACGAAACATACCACCATTCCCACATAATGAAGATCACAATACTACATGTGAATCCTTCTCAAACTTCATAATAAATGCTGCAGATAAAAGTATTCCAAAAAACCAAAACACATTCCACAAAATCCCCTGTCCCATGGTGGAATCCAACATTAACAACATTAAGTAAAATAAAACATATATTGAGTCGCAATCTAAACAGACTCAAAACTCGCCTTAAATCACTCAACAAAATGCCCTATAGTATAAACATATTAAACAAAATAGTTTATAACAAACATAACAATTAACCACATTAAACCACTATATAACAAATATACAGCCAAATTTAGAAAAACGGTAATAGCTGAAAAAATCGCATCATGGAAGGAATATGTCTCAAACATATCTTCAAACACATCCACAAGGGATATCTGGCAAAAGATAAGGAAAATCAATGGAAAACATATAAGACCTCCAAGAAGTGCAATACATTTAAATGGAAAAATATACCATGATACTTATGAAATATCAAACATAATTGGGAAACATTTTGAAAACATCAGTGCTTACTCCAGCCTAGATACGCATTTTCAAAGTATCAGAAAACAAAAAGAAAATATAATACTCAATTTTGAAACTCTTGAAGACCTGGAATATAACTATATTTTTAACATGGATGAACTAGATAATGCCATCAACTCTTGTCATCCTCTGCACCAGGATATGATAAAATATCATTTGAAATGATAGAAAAATTAGCTCCTATAGCTAAATCATATTTATTAAAATTTTACAATAGTATCTGGCTAAAACGTGTCTTTCCTGATAAATGGAAACATGCCATAATTATTCCAATAAACAAACCAGGAAAGGATGCAAGTAATCCATCCAATTATAGACCGATATCTCTAACAAGTTGCCTATGCAAAATCTTAGAAAAAATGGTTAATGCACGATTAACGTATGTAATAACCAAAGAATCCATTTTAACACCAACACAATCTGGTTCAATAGCTGGCAGATCAACCCTAGATCCCTTAACACATTTAGAAGATCATATCAAAAAAGGCTTTGAACAAAAGAAATTAACAGTAGCTATATTTTTGATATAGAAAAAGCATACGAATACAACATGGAAACATAACATCATGCAAAAACTCCACTCCAAGGGACTAAGAGGCCACTTACCAATATTTATTAAGAACTTCTTAACAAACAGAACTTTTCAAGTAAGAGTAGAAAATTCCTACTCAGTAAACTATAAACTGGAAGAAGGAATCCCTCAAGGTAGTGTCTTGAGCTGTACATTGTTTGCTTTAGCAATCAATGACATTACTATAAATTTACCAAGTGGTGTAAAAAACAGTTTATATGTTGATGACTTTGTCATTTACTATACGAGTAGTAATTTGAGACATGCTCAGAGAGTTCTCAGTACTGCCATTTCAAATATATGTAGTTGGGCAAATTCAGTTGGATTTAATTTTCAACTGATAAAACAAAAGCAATCGTCTTCTACAAAGACAAAAGGTGGATGAAGAACCAAACAATCAAACTGCATCTTTATAACACTGAAATACAATTTTGTACAAAAATCAAGTATCTAGGAGTAATATTTGATCAACATTTAAATTGGAAAGAGCACATCAAATACATTAAAGCCAAGGGCATCAAAGCCCTTGCCATATTAAAAAAGTTATACACACTAATTGGGGAGCAAAGCGAGACATTTTATTAATGATATATAAGGCAACAGTCTTATCCATAATAGATTACTGCTGTCCAATATATTCATCCGCCTCAGAATCTGCATTAAAATCTCTCGATGCAGTGCACCATGAAGGCGTGCGATTGTGCACAGGAGCTTTCCGATCGTCCCCAACAAACTCACTTTTGGTGGAGGCAGGTGTTTTGTCCCTTAAAACATCACCGTAATTTAATAACAATACAAAGAGGTCTTTCATTACAAGCGGGATCGTCTCCTGCAACTTACTGCTTCCAAAACTGTAATCAAGTAACAGCAGTTAATAGTACTAGCTCTTTCCCAAAAAAGAGCTAGATACATAATGAACATACATAATATGAATCCAATTTTTCACCCACCAATGGAATTGCCACCACCATGGATTTTAAATAGAGTAAAGATATGTACCTCCCATGTCTTACCTACTCAAGAAACAAATGACAAGTACGGAAATGTACCGCCAACATGCTTTGGAGCACATTAGAAGAAAAGGCAACAAATTTATGATATATACAGACGGCTCCAAAAATAATGTTGGAGTAGGAGCATCTGCATATTCGAAAAATATGTTAAGTAAAAAAGCCTACCTTCAATATCATCAGTATTTACTGCTGAAGTCACAGCCATACAGATGGCTCTAGATATGATATCTGAGGCAAAAGCAAGTGTCTCTGTTATTTCAGTGACTCACGTAGTGCTATAGATGCAATAAGACAGTATAAACCAGGAAACCAAATAGTACAGGAAATTCAAATAAAAATTCATCAACTCCTCCAATCAGGAATATCAATGGAAATATGTTGGATCCCAGCACACGTGGGAATAAAAGGAAATGAATATGCAGACTCTGCTGCCAAATTAGCCTGCACTATCCCTCCAACAATTTCATATGCCCCCAGTGTCAGACTGGGTAAAATCAGTTAAAACATTAATTTACCAGGATTGGAAAGAAGAATGGGCCTCGGTGCCAACGACAAATAAACTTAAAAATATAAAAACTGAAGTCTATGCATGGAGAACATCCTCACAGGAGGAAAGAGCAAAAGAGGTGATCTAGCAAGGCTACGTATGGACACACAAGATTCTCACATGGTCACTTGATGTCAACACCACATGCTGACCCAGTGAAATGTAACAGATGTCAAACACCCATGACAGTACAGCATTTGCTTGTTGAGTGCCCAAATTGGACCCAGGAAAGATCTATTTATCTGCGGAGTACGGAAATGAAAAATATTCTTGCGGAAAGCAGGGATTTTTCAATTAATAAAATCATAAATTTTTTAAATAAGACGGGTTTCTCAAATAAAGTCTAATTTTTTTTTTTTTTTTTTTTTTTTTTTTTTTTTTTCCTCTCAGGATTGATCCCTGAGAACCAGCCCGAGAAGAGTCTACTTGAGACTCAGAGGTCTGGAAAAACAAAAACTAACCCTATTAATAATAATAATAATGATCCTCATTCTCCCAATTCAATTTCCAGCAACAAAAGGAATTCATCCTTTTGTTCCCTCTCACTGCCTCATGGCCGCATGCTTCCCCTTGTGTGATCGTCCCAGACCAATCCATGGAGTCATTGCATACTTCAGTGAAACCTTAAAGTTCCTTCTCCCCAGTATTAGAGAATTAATTAATCAAAACAAGAAGTCATTTTTTTCTTTTATCTCGTTTAATCTGGGATTCTTTTCCAGATTCCATGAGTCACGTGTCGTCTATCTGCCCGCAAGTGCATTACCCCAAGTGTGCATTACCCCAAGTTTTATGAAACCTTAGCGCGAATTAGTCACACTTTAGCCAGCTACCACTTGTGAGTGATTCTAAGCCCCAACGTGGGGGCCAATAGCATTCATTTTCTCCTGGCCAGCACGGGCCTTTTTGTAAATAAATAGTTGTTAAGTAACGAGCTGAGTTTTCTGGCGACCTTCCCTCTAAAGAAATTAATAATAACTTTCAGCTTAAGGTAAGTTAAAGCAATTCCCTCTTGAAATCCCTAAATTACTTCCGTTTACGTATCTAGCCTCTCTCAAGGCCGCTATATACGTAACATTGGTACCTTGCCAGGATATGAACCTAGCTTGCTTAAAAAAAGCTTGTAAATCGCGTTATCCGTTGTAAAACGTAAACTGTAAATTATTTTACAAAGCGTAAATCAAGCACACTTGCAGAGAAAGAAGACAACTGACTCACGGTTAGGTTAATTCCATTCAATTAATATGATTATTCTATAACCAATGTTAGCTTAAGGTACGTTTAAGTATTTTATTGTTGAAGTGGTCAAAAGAGCGTAGGTAGAAATCTTATTATTGTAAACGGCGAACGCGCCAGTGCTTTATTTTAGCGACGAGCAAACAATTTGCCCCGCGAATTCTCTGTTACTTTGTGCTGTCCTCGTAGGAGCTTACACTAACACGTGTACAGATAGATGCCAGAAAGGACCAGATCAAACTAGGAAGTGCTTTGCCAGGGTTTATTGCTGTTTTAGAAAGCCTAGCTAGTTAGGAGTGTTTTACTAATAGTTACGGCAAAAGAAGTGTACAATTCTTTTGCCTGTGATATGTTAGGGAATCCATTTTTAACTTAGTTTCATTCCAAGTGTTGGTAATCGTTTACCTCTCAGCTTAAATTCAGCTTAGAGCACTCTCGCGCCTGCGCGGTCTCAACCAGCCTTCGTTTTCGCTCACAGCGGCAGCCATGTTTTTATCCCTTTCAGAATTATCTAAACCATTTAAGCAAAGTAACGTAAGTCTCAAAGTTTTAACGTAAATAATATCGATCTCGGTACTAGTATCTATCGTCCTGCCAGAGAAATTAACGTAATTCGCCTTGAATAAGAAAGTAGAATTTTGTGTTGTAAATTGCCTTCGCATTTACAGAGAATCAGCTGATTCGCCCACGCTGGTCAGCTCTCCTCACGTGTTTCACCTCGCATCGCTCACTCGCGTGCTGAGCGAAAATTTCATTTCACTTCGCACTTAACGTAACCTCATTTACAATTGTTTGCTAACATCGTTTTCAAATCCTTACCGTAATTTTTCACTTGTCCTTACGTAAAGTTAACGTAAATCTTAAAAGTAGAGTCACTTGCAAGAATTGTTAACGTAAAACGCGTCTTTGTAAATTTCATATTGAAGTGCAAATCATTTCATAAGCGCAAGCCGCTAACATTAACGTAAACATCGTTCACCGCGAGCGCGTTATCATTTTTCATAAAACGTTATCAAAAGCAATTCTTTCACAAAAAACGTTAAGGTAAGTAGATAATTTAACGCAAGTTGCGTCATATTAAACGAACATTAGTAGTTCAATTCAAATATAAGGGAGTTCATTCATATATCATTTTTCACCCTCTCCGAGAGAGAGAGAGAGAGCGAGAAAACCAGAACACAGTATTCACGAAGCCAAGAGTACTACATCTTACCATTAATTATAGCATGCAGAATTAACATTATTTTAGTCTCTTGTGTCTTTCATTTACACAGCGTGATACGTACGCGCATGTGTCCATTGCAGTTTGCAAGCATTTATTTATTTCATTTACCGAGTACTTCAGCGAGGGACTGAGCATTCCTAAAATTTCCATTACCTGTCGTTGCCCGAGTGGTCTTTTCATTTTCTTTTATCACAAAAGACTTGCGTATACCGCAAGCACAATTCGCACAGTGTGCCACGCCATTCATTACTTCCAGACAGGGAAGTCGTTACCCGTTTAGGACTGGCCACCACCAGTGCACGTCAGGTCTTACCATTTACAGTGCCACTAATTCTTGACACTGTCCATCGACTGGCTGCTGAAGTACTCCCACCTTTTACTTTCTCTCCTCCACTATTACCCTCTGCCATGAGCAGTGCCATTTCACTTCAGTATATTTAAGTATACTGCATGTAGTGTCCGGGACACACCAGCACGATACCAGTGCTCCAGCCTCCATAAGTGCCATTGCACCTGTACAGGCCGTACAGGTAGCCATTAAACCTGCGTGTCCGTCCTTACGGAACGCCCAAGTAACTGAGTGTCCATGTACAAGGGTCATGATCCTTCGGAACAACTCAACAAAGGGAATGCCTCCCGAAGCGCCGCAATACCAGCCCTAAGTGCTGACAAACCTGCGTGGTCCGTCCTTACGGAACGCCCAATTCATTAATGTCCGTGTACGAGGATCAGTGATCCTTCGGACCAACCCAAGGAACGCCTCCTCATAAGTGCCGCGCACCTGTACAGACGTACAGGTAGCCCATTCCAACGTCTCCCAAGTTGGGAACGCCCGTAAGTGTGACGTACACAGCACACTTCATTCAATTTTTTCACCTCAGCAGAAGGTGCCATTCACAAAGTGCCACCGAGCACCCAGTCTTTTCACTTTTCATTACCACATTGCAGAACCCATTTCCAAGTGAGTGCCACTTTCCACAGTAGGCACTCCTATTCCATTCAGTACCCTTTCCTGGCCATTATTTTCATTTTCTTTCGAGCCTCTACTGTAGCCTAAGGGAAATGTCTTCCCGTGACTTCTTTGCCAGAGAGCTAGAGAAGCTCGGAGCCCTCATAACTCTGGGCAGGGAGGCTGGTTACACTGGACCAGCACTTGACCAGTGGATAAAGACGCAGCAGGCTGCTGCGCGCCAGCAGGGAAAGGAAGAAAGAGAAGCAGAGAGGAAAGCCGCAGAAGCAGAGAGAAAAGAAAGAGAAGCAGAGAGGATAGCCAGAGAAGCAGAGAGAAAGGAAAGAAGAGAAGAGAGAATGCATGAGCTAGCTCTCCTAGATGACGCCAAATCTCTCTGCTAGTTTCCAAGCCCCAGACATGAGCTTGGACTCCCGGTAAGAGGTGGTTGCGGAGGTTCTGACACCACTTGTTGTGTGCGTGGGCATGCTGTGGATTCCGACCAGTGCCTCCCAGCGTCTCTAATTGGGAGGAGAGCTTCCAGGCGTGAACTTCTCCAAGGCTTACCATGTAGCCCTGCCTGATGAACAGTCTCCTACGGCCTATCAGTGGGTACAAGTCATGGCCGACACCGAAGCCCAGGTCTTCCTTATTTCCAGAAAGGCATTGCCTAGGGGTGCCAAAATCCAGACGAACGAAGAAATTCAGGTTGAATGGATTGACGGTAACCTCTATTCTGTTCCTTCTGTCCTTCTGAATGTGGAAATGCCCTTTCTGGACCAGGAGACCAGGGAAACCACATTGTGCCGCCTGGGCGTAGTTGACCAATTTCATGATGTTTATCAGGTGATATTGGGCCGAGATCTACTAAAGCCGTATCTCCCCTGGACGCAGCTCCCACTACCAGATGCACCGGACACCTGCAGCATGCCAGATAACCACACCTCACTTTTAGGTTCAGAGGCTAGTGCCTCCGATGTCCCCGACATCCTGTCTATTTGCGAACCTGGCCCTGACCCAGTGTCAGAGCCCGAAGTTTCTTCCGCACCATCTCAGCCTCTTACCACTTTACCGCCTACCTCCTCCCCTTTGGAAGAGGTAAGCCCACCAGTTTGACCCCGGACTTGTTTCCGAGGGTGATCCAACAGAGGACGTTTCACCTGTGCCAGAGCACACTGCCAGCCTTGGTGACTCCACAGATTCGCAACCTGTGGGGCCATCTCGGTCTTATCATCCAGTGCCACGGAAGAGGTTCTGGAACACGTTCTGCCGAGACTGTGGCCGCAAGGGTCACATGTCTGCCAACTATGGAGGGTGCGCAAATTTTAATATTCCTGCCATCGCAATGGCCGTCACCAATCCTTCTTCTCTAGGACCCCCAGCTAAGGGCCCTATAACCGTCGCACCCCTCCAAAGCCATTATCAGCCAAGCCACGTCAGAGCCTACGACGACTCTGGCGCTCAAATCTCCCTGATACGGGAAGACCGAATCCCCCGAGGGGCAACCGTCGATAGACGTCATTTAATCACCATCGAAGGTATCAACCATATCAAGCTGATCCTTCCGACCGTTCAATTGAGGGTCACCAGACCTCATTTTTCCAGAATTTGTACCCTTGCAGTTGCAAGCTACATTCCAGGAGGTTACGACCTCCTCCTAGGGCAAGACATGAAGTCTCCCTCGCATTCCAAAAAGCCTAGGGGTCCTAACCGACTACCAGCAGCGGACAATGTCCATTTTCCACAAGGCTTAGCCTTCAACAAGAGACAGGAGCCTCTGTCTCCCATTTCCAAGGGCACGCTGAGAGGTATTGCACCTCCGGTACCCGCCACAGGTCCAGTCGACCTCAACCCTCTGCCAGTGCCACTTGGCAGCACTGAGCAGTGCCAAGCTCCGTCCAGCCTGGACGTAGAGCAACCACGGAACTTGACTTCTGCGCCTGACCCCGAGCTAGTACCGGCGCCTAACCTAACCAAGGATCCTCCTACAGGAGATCTTCCAACAGGCATGGAGCTTACCGCAGCCCATGGCCCATCCAAAGTCCATGAGTCTTCTTCACCCTCACCACTGTCGCCCGAGGATGAACCTCCGGCAGACCTAACCTTCATACCCTCCTCTGGAAAACCAGGAACTGCCCGACCAGGAGTCAGCCTGGAGTTTTCCCCTTACGACGGCTGTCGCAGCAGCCGGAGTGAGGGCCTCCCCTGCAGTAGGTTCCACCTCTACGACGGTTGCTGCAGATACCGAAGTAGGGTGTTCTCCTGCAATCCCTCAGGCTACCACTGCCTCTGCTCCTGCCGGCGTTTCTGGCCTTTCCCCAGAGTCGGTGCCTCCGTCTACTCCTAGGACTGGTATAGCCAGGTCCTGGAGGAATAAGAAGAAGAAGAAGAAGAAGGGACGTAACCAATCATTAACAAACTAACACAAAAGAGCCACATGCTCTCCTTGACACCTGTGCCCGAGGTACAGTGTCGCATTCATTTGCAGAATGATCCTGGCACCTACCCAGAGAAGGTAGCCAGCCTGATCTCTGCCAGTAGCACTAACCCTCTAACCCCTAGCCATTGTAATACTAACCCTCACTTAAATATAACTACCTCATTGCATTTCCCTCCTGGTCAACTAACCACTCATCATCCCCAAGCATCATTACCTCTTATCATGTATTTTTACAATTCCGTCGCTGAACTACTGCTGTGCGTACCACACTCTGGAATGATTGCGTCTTCATTTAAATGTATTGAGTAGGTTAGGCTAATGATTTAGTACCAGGGCATTAGGTTAGTAGCAAGTAGAATTTTCAAGTAACCTTATCTAGGGGTAGAGTAGACTGTCGTCACAAGACAACCCGTAGTTATTTATTAGGCTAGACTAAATCACTATATTAAGTAGTACACTTAGCATCTTTGCCTATAAGTTAGGTAGGCCACTGTAGTTAGCTGTATCCCTGCTCAAAAAAAAACTTCAAATTGGAATAGGAGAACGGGGTAGTCGAGACGATCAATTTATTTAAGCCAAGACCTTCACACCCGAAAGGGAGTGAATGCCTTCTTAACAGGGGGAGCTGTGACGTTTATAGATCGTTCGTCTACCCCGCAATTAATTAATTAATTTGATTTGGAAAACGGCAGCCATTTCTTTAGAATATCAGCTGATTTTTAGGAAACGCGGGAAACCCAAAACCCGCCAGCTAGAGATAGGAAGTTCCCCAGTTGGGGGAAAAGAGTCTTTTATCAGCTGTAGGGACGTATCTCAAAAGGGAAGGGTGTAGGCAGATTGGTACTTCTTAGACCTATACCTTAAGCTCTCTTTCCTGTGACCCCTCTGCTGGCTGTATGCTTGTTTTCCAGGATTTGCCTTGATCGTGGGGGGTTAAGCTGACCTCCAACCCCCAAGCAACCCAACTGAATTCTGTCTCAGTCGGCTGCGAGACGTGATCTCGGACAGAGGTCAAATTACCTGCCTTCCTGTTAGGCCTACCCAGGGCGTGAGTGGCGCGCCGATGACCCAGGCCTCAGACAAAGGGGGCCATGCTATTCTACAAAGAGGCCCCACCCTGAACACGACATCCAGGTATGTCTTGTGAAACAACATATTGCCAGTCCCTTATCACCTATTATAATTTTGATCCTCATTCTCCCAATTCAATTTTTTCCAGCAAACAAAAGGAATTCATCCTTTGTTCCCTCTCACTGCCTCATGGCCGCATGCTTCCCCTTGTGTGATCGTCCCAGACCAATGGAGTCATTGCATACTTCAGTGAAACCTTAAAGTTCCTTCTCCCCAGTATTAGAGAATTAATTAATCAAAACAAGAAGTCATTTTTTCTTTTATCTCGTTTAATCTGGGATTCTTTTCCAGATTCCATGAGTCACGTGTCGTCTATCTGCCCGCAAGTGTGCATTACCCCAAGTGTGCATTACCCAAGTTTTATGAAACCAGCTCGAATTAGTCACACTTTAGCCAGCTACCCACTTGTGAGTGATTCTAAGCCCCAACGTGGGGGCCAATAGCATTCATTTTCTCCAGGCCAGCACGGGCCTTTTTGTAAATAAATAGTTGTTAAGTAACAAGCTGAGTTTTCTGGTGACCTTCCCTCTAAAGATATTAATAATAACTTTCAGCTTAAGGTAAGTTAAAGCAATTCCCTCTTGAAATCCCTAAATTACTTCCGTTTACGTATCTAGCCTCTCTCAAGGCCGCTATATACGTAACAATATATAAATATATATAGAATATATATATATATATATATATATATATGTATATATATATAATATATAGATATATATATAATATATATATATATATATATAAGAGAGAGAGGGAGAGAAATCGGTGGCTAAATATAATATTTTAGATCCTGATTATTCTTTATCGCTCTATGAGAAATAGAGAGCGAGCTAAAACTGCAAAGAGGAGAGGGAGAGAGCAGACGAGCGAGAAGAGAGAGACGAGAGAGAGAGAGAGAGAGAGAGGAGAGAGAGAGAGAGAGAGAGAGAGAGAGGGTGTCCGATCTAGGTGGTTAAATATCTGGGGTATTTGTAGAGCTGTTGAAAAAGATGAATTAGAGTGGGAACTATTTCTGTCTTTAAGATGACAGCATCAGAGGAAAGGTTGGTGAAGATTCTTTACACAAGAATTGTAGTAGGAGAGTCTTTGGAAGCTGGAAGCATTTGATCTTCCAACTCAATTTCCCTCCTTCCTTTAATGGAAACGAATGAGCTGCTTCATGAGACAGAAAAGAATGTTTAGAATGAGTCCTTCAGTATCTTTCTTAACACTCGACATTTATGTTTCGCTTGTTCTTCTTGGAATTTAATATATTTATTCTGTAACTCTTTTTATAGCTTAAGAAGTTTGTTCCTCAGAACCTTATTTTCTAGGAAAATGTGAATGGGATTTACCATCATTTGTTACCATTTCTGTAAAATGGGGTTTATTGGGACAAATTGTGACATGTAAGTAAAACACATACATAAATACATGTATTCATATATGTACAAACATACATACTTTGCCACGTAAGTTAATAGAAACTAATAATGTTGGAGAGGTTAATTAATGAAGGAGCATGTAGTATTTCAGCAAGAGAAAGAAGCTTCACTGGTAGGATGAGCCAGATACAGAGAGTGACCAGGAAAAGTTGAAGAAAACTGACACAATACTCATCTGATACCCAGTCAGAAGTGCGAGGAAATTGTTTGCATGAAGTTGTGTCGAAAGTTTGGGGGTGATTTGCCTTCATTCCTGGAACGTGTGATGCTGCCTACGGCTTCCCGATAGGTTTGTTGATGGCTGTTGCTCATAGAGAGAGAGAGAGAGAGAGAGAGAGAGAGAGAGAGAGAGAGAGAGAGAGAGAGAGAGAGAGAGAGAGAGAGGGCGGGGGGAAGGGGGTTGGGGGCGTGGCGGCCGGGGTTGGCCTTTGATATCAAATAAGCATGAAATTTAAAACAAATATTTTTTTGACCCGACTAGAGGAATAATATATACTTATAAATACCACCGGCTTCCAAAAGGCATATTATGATATAAAGCAGGTCAGGTCAGGAAGACCTAAGACAGTCCGGGCTTCAAAGAGAGACGAATAAAAGGATTGTTAGAGGCCAGTTAATTATTCAGAATGGCGGGAGGAGGATTTATTTTAGCCGTTTGTGGACAACGAGGATGATTTTAGAATTCGGTCTGAATGGCATTGCTCTCACTACCTGATTCCATGAAGTTAGTTTTCTCCAGAATGTAACTGGCATATATTTTCTTAACTCACTC
>NC_087215.1:13434711-13448852 GCF_015104395.2 Macrobrachium nipponense | reverse complement strand
CACACAAAGGGTAGGAATGGGACTGGATACTTACTTCGGGTTCCTTTTCATCTTGGGGAGGTAGGATCCTGTAATCGGACTAGTGCTAGTTGTGTTGTCGGGGGGGAGGGGTGGGGTTAGGATTCATGATATAAAAGGTTGAAAAAGAAGGAGAAAATCCCTTTTCTTTTTATCTTGAAAGATTGCAGTACACTTTTATATATATATATATATATATATATATATATATAATATATATATATAGTATATAAATATGTATATGTGTATAAAATATATATATATAGCATATATATATATATATTAATACTATATATATATATAATATATATATATATATATATATATATATATATATATATATATATAGTTACAACTCTTTTTATAAAAATACATTATCTGTTTTTTTTCATTTTTTTCGTTTCTTTTTAATATTATTTCTCCTTTTTCCTGCCGTGTATTTTTCTTGCCGTTATATTTATGGTTTTTTTAAAAACTCTCCCACATTTTAAAAAAATATTTTTCTTTCGTCTCTCTGAAGTTCCGTTTCTTTACCTCCCTTTCGCGTTGGTGTATTTCTGATCGTTTTTTAATCTCTCCTTTCTTTCCTCGTTCCGTTTCGTTAAATGTATGATTTTTTTTATTTTCTTAATTCGTCCCATTATTTGACTGTTTTTATTTATTTTCTCAATTCATCCTGTGTCGTTATTGTATATATTTTTTTCATTTTCTCAATTCATCCTTTTATCATTCCTTGTTTGTTTGTTTTGTTTGTTTGTTTTGTTTTTGTTTTGTTTTTTAGTGCGACTGGTCGTCATTATTCAGTATTTATACATTTTCCAGTGTTCATTTTGTCATATTTATCCAAAGTTTTATAGATGACGTAAGGTCACCATTTGGAATACATGCTATGCGCATGCGCACAATGTCTTGTATAAGGTCCCAAGAGTAGATGGAAATGAAAGTCTATAGATTCCGTAGATGATAATAACAAGTCTTTTGATCTGTTCTCGACTCTTCCCTCCTCTCTTCTGCAAATAGAATTTCCTTCATGAATGAGGGCGAGAGGAGCTCTCTCTCTCTCTCTCTCTCTCTCTCTCTCTCTCTCTCTCTCTCTCGTACAAATATTACCTAAAGAAGTACATTAAATGGCGACATTATTAGTGTTTACAATTCAACAGACGCTGTTAGCGAATTTATCTTTTTGCTAATGAAATTCAACCATTGAAAACGAACGTCAAGGTCTTAAAAAGGTTCGGGAGAAAGGTGGATGGGTTACCGGAAGTTCATGTTTGATTTGTAACAACCTCCGGCAAATTACATTTGAATATCTCATGTTTATATCTTAGCCAAATAATCAACCACCGAGTTACCCTATGAAAAAATAACGTTATGAAACCTCTGACCTAGATTTCGTTCTATGGTAGAGCTTGTCAAAATATACATCAGTTTCAAATAATTACAATAATGACATTGACTGCAAAGGCTTTGGAATTTTCCCCTTTCCTCTCTGGCGCTCCTTCGTCTTCGCTCCATATTAATTCACATCAGCTATTTGCTTCCAAGCTGGGGAAATATTTGCTTTTGGGGAAGAAGTCGTGCCAGTTGTCGGGGATTAAAAGGAAGAAAAAAGAAAATAAAATCCCCAAGTTTGTTTTCCTCGAATCTCTCTATTTTGCGACTTCAACATCATTCATTTATGGGAAGGAAACCACGTGGTCTTAATTAAAAGTTCGCCAGAAATGTAATGAAATTCACCCACGCACTCATTATTGCTGTAATTAGGCTTTTTCTTTGTTCTTCGCTCGTTTTTTAATTTAAATTTTTCTTTTCTCTGACCATTTTCATAAGTTCACCGAAAATCTTCGCTTTGTTTCGTGTTTGACGTTTATTTATTTTCACTGCATGAATCCATAATCTTCCCCCCCCCCCCCCCCCCCTCCCCCCAACCCCTTGGCCATTTTGATTTCTTTCTTGGACGATGCCGTAGGAAAGAAATAGTTTTGCAGTGGATTTGTTCTCTATTAATTGCAGTTTTTCATTCAGATTTTGGTAAATAATTCTGCTTTGACTTCATTATTTCAGCCAAAGAAACCATCAGTTTCGACTGAAAGTAATGGTAACAGTCAGTGTATTTAGTGAACTGTACTGAATGTCACGAAAGGTTTTTGATTCTGTCATTGATACAAGTCGTGACCTTGTCTTGTTTGGAACCTGTTAATATTTCATGATTCATTTTATTTTTTACGCTTGGCGTTACAAATTGTGATGGACATTTACAAAAATAAATTCATAAGTAGGAGTAAATTCCTGTTGAGAGCCTTTTTATTTTGATATAGCAGATTTTATTATGCATTTGACAATTTTAGTGCTTCCGTCCTTTCAGAGCTCAGCAAGGTGGTCGCTGCTCCATGATAACGACGCTCTGTGGTTAGACATTTTATTAAGTGACTGATCACCCTGTTGCTCCTTATTCCCTTCCATCCTGGACAGAGGCACAACTGGCGTTTGAGGAAATGGAAGGAGAAGGAGAAGAAGAAGAAGAAGAAGCTGAAGAAGAGGAAGAAGAAGAAGAAGAAGGGAGGACGAAGCCAGAGAGAAAGCAGAGCTTCCTTGCTTACCTGGCACAGGGGACACGACCTGAGATTCAGATCATTTGAAGCTTTTGCTTTAGACTTTTTCTAACTTTTTAAGTCTCATTTTTTAAACGATTCAAGTCTTTAGACCAAAATTAAATCTAGAATTATGGTTTCTTACATAAAAAGCGTCACAAGCGATGGTTACTCTTCGAGCTAGACTGAATTTAACATAGAAATTTCCTGTATAGAAAATCAAATCAAATATATATGGCTACTGATTGCAGTGCTCCCTCTGTGCTATCCGGTATCGATTGGGGTGTTTTATTTTCTTTTTGAGGCGCTCAGCTACTGAAAAAGTGCGAGCACTGATTATCTCAAACGAAATCTAGGTGTTATATATATATATATATATATATATATATATATATATATATATATATATATATAAATGTGTGTGGGTGTGTGTTCAAGTTTATTTATATATTAAATATCTTTATTGCCTTCTCCTGATAGCGACTGTCCATCGTGATTTCTTTGGTATAATGAACTATTTTTTTTTCAGTCATTTGTTAGGCTGTGAGGAAAATTTTGTTTACACATATAATCCATTTCCATCACTTGTGATTTCGAAAACCTTCGCTGTAGCAGGACGTCTGCGAAACGTAGAATACGAGTTTCGTCTTCTAAATTGGGCTTTTAAATTAGCGCTTCTACCCCGGGTGGGATTCTAATGGCTTAGGCCTATGTTTCAGATTATACGTTTTTAGGGCTCTGCTTCCACTGCTATCATAGTACTTCTTATATCCCTATAAGTGTTTAATTAAGAATACACTTGTGTTTATCAAAGTCCCCACTGGTTTTGTTGTAGAAATATACCTGTGATGTTAAATTTATATGCATGCATATATATATATATATATATATATATATATATATATATATATATATCTATAGTGTGTGTGTGTGTGTGTGTGTATATATGTAAATACTGACAATTAGATGGAATTATGTATTGTGAGAATTTTAGTGCTTACGCTCTTTCAGAGCTTAGCACCACAAAAATGTAATAATGGATTAGAATCGAAGAGACATGACACAAGGCGAACGCTACGATCAGTAGCCAACTTTATTTGATTGATTTTCCCGAATGCAGAATTTTTATGTTAAAATTTAGCCACAGTTGGAAAATAATCACAATGTGTTCATATTTTTCTCAAGAAGTTTTCATTGTCTATTTAAGTTTGATAATGAAACAGAAATCGTTCGGACAAATGAGACTGAAATAGAGGAGAGAGAGAGAGAGAGAGAGTGGAGACTGGCGAAAGCAAAAGCCTCATCAGCTCTGAATCCCAGGTCGTGTCCCCTGTGCTTACCTGGCACAGGGGACACGACTTGGGATTCAGAGCTGATGAGGCTTTTGCTTTCGCTAGTCTCCTCTCTCTCTCTCTCTCTCTCTCTCTCTCTCTCTCTCTCTCTCTCTCTCTCGAACGATTTCTGTTTCATTATCAAACTTAAATAGACGATGAAAACTTCTTGAGAAAAATATGAAGACATTATGATTATTTTCAATTGTGGCTAAATTTAACATAAAAGTTCTGCATACGGAAAAACAATCAAATAAAGACGGCTACTGATCGTAGCGTTTCGCCTTTTGTCACGGGTATCTTGTTAACTGAAGAATTACATTTTTGTGGTCCTAAGCTTTGAAAGAGCGCAAGCACTAAAACTCTCACAATTCATAATACAATCCAATTGTCAGTATTTATGAATACTATATATATATATATATATATATAGATATATATATATATATATATATATATATATATATATAAATTTACCATAGGGATATTTCTGTAACAAAACCACTTGGCCTTTGATAAACACACGTGAAATACTTAATTAAAACTTATATAGATATAAGTACTATGATAGTAGTGGAAGCAGAGTGCTAAAAACGTATAATCTGAAACATAGGCCTAAGTCATTAGAATCCCACCCAGGGTAGAGGTGCTAATTTAAATCCCCACAAAATAGAGGAAATACAGCCCCAGACGTCCTGCTATAGTGAAGGTTTTGAATCACAAGTGAAGGAAATGGATTATGTGGGAAAATGAAATTTTTTTTCACAGTCTAACAACCTCAAAAAAAAAAAAAAAAAAAAAAAAACTCATCATAATAAAGAAATCACGATGGAGAGTTCGGCATCAGAAGGCAATAAGATATGCAGTATATAAAGAAACCTGAACACACTCATATATAGAGTATATGTCTAGATTTCGTTTGAAATTATAAGCGCTTCCACTTTCTCAGTAGCTCAGCGCCTCAAAGAATAAAGATGTTATCGTAGGCAACATAGAATAGCATAGAGGGACCACTGCAATCAGTAGCCAAGTATATTTGATTTGATTTTCTGTACAGGAAATTTCGATGTTAAATTTAGTCTAGTTCAAACAACAAACAACCAACGTTTGTGACGCTATGATGGAAGAGGCCATAATTCTGGATTTAATTTTGGTCTAGAGACTTGAATCGTTTACAAAATGACTTAAAAGGCGAGAGAAAGAGTCAAAAGAAGAAGCTTCATCACTAAACACTAAACACTCCATAAACATTTGCTAAACACTTACTTATCAACCATTCAGGATAAAAAAAAAAAAAAAAAAACAAAAAAAAAAAAAAAAAAAAAAAAAAAAAAAACACAACTCTAACGCTGCTTTGATGTCTGAAGCAGAAAAAATGGATGAGGAGAAAGTATCCTCGAAGCCTCCAGCATCCTGCAGCTGATCCTTAAAGAACAGACAAAAGACAGCAGAGCAGCTGTCCTTCTGTATCAGAGCAACAGCTTCATTGACGCAACGAGGCAATAGTCCCATTTGTCGAACGATTTCTGTTTCATTATCAAATTGAAATAGACAATGAAAACTTCTTGAAAAAAATATGAAGAAATGACGATTATTTTTCACCTGTGACTAAATTTAACATAAAAATTCCTTATCTGCGAAAAACGATCAAATAAAGATGGCTACTCATTGTAGCGTTTACATTGTGTAAAGGTGTTCTATCATTTGGTCTGCTTTTCATTCATTTTTGCGGGGCTTAACTCTAAGCGCAAGCACTAAAATTTTCACAATACATAATGACATCTAATGGTCATTATTTATCTGAATATATATATATAGTATATATATATATATATATTATATTATATTCTATATATATATATATATATATATATATACTTTCATAGGAATAGTTCAACAAGAAAACCAGTGGGGCCTTTGATATAATGGGTAATATCTATTTGGTCTCAAAAATATCGGACTGTGTTTCAAGGATATTTTAAAGTAAAGAAACATCACAATGCAGTACAAAGCCTAGCTCTCTCTCTCTCTCGTCCCTCTCTCTCTCTCTCTCTCTCTCTCTCCTCTCTCTCTCTCCTCTCTCTTATATGTATCCGTTGCATATTCCAATTTGCAACATGATCCAAAAGTTCGTCTTAACTGTGGCAGAACCATCGAGGACCGTGAGGTATTTGGGAAGACAACTTGTGTCCCTTTCCTCTTCCAAGATTCCAAGATTCCAGCTGAAGAAAAGAATCTGCCCCTGGTTTCTTGGACGGTTTGAGTCCACCGGCCTTATGCCATCAAAGAGCCTTCCTCGAATTAAGTAATACTGCCTCCACCAGCTCTCGATTTGGGATCGCGTTGACAACTACAGAATCCAATAAATATAAAAAGCTTTATAAAATTCAGACAATAAGTATAGAAGGCTCCTCTCGTGCGCAGGTTAGAAGTGGAGACGTTAAGTTTCAGTTCAGTATGGACTCCTGAAAACGGAAAACTAATATAAATATACTCAAAGCATTTATATAAATATAGAAAAACCTAACAATAACAAGGTGCGATCCGACCTCCAGCTTATACGGGACGCGTGGACGATGTTCCCCTGATGCAAAGGTTGTAAACATTGAATTCCTAACTTAACGTGAAGTGGTCCCCATAATTAGCACTCATACTTAGTTCTACTCAAAAGTAACATCAAGGATCAATTATAAAGGACACAAATTAAACACGTTCATCTATTCTCAGTTATAAAACAAACGAACAGAGACATAGCATCTAAATTCAGTAAATGAAATAAATTAAAAAGTGCTAAAATCTACGGACAGATAGATCGTTCTTTCACCTACAAAAAAAATAAAAACTTTATTTTATTGGAAATAACAATTGTTCTGTACTGTTTAATATGCACATTATTTATTTGTTACAGTTTCATTCTCATAAATAAATCATAACTATCCTATCCTAAGATTCCTGAGCCTTTTACTCAAAGCAAAACACCTTTTTCATTCCTACCCTAAACCCCCTCCCACACCCCCACCCCCACACACATGAAGACCAACAACAAGAACAACAACAAAGTAGTTTGTAAGCTTACTCCCCGAGTAAGAGAAAATGACGGTATTGGCCGGCAATATCATTTATGGAAGTAAGTATGAAAGAAGCTTCTTTCGTATATAGCCTCAAATCGTCTTGGCTATGTTATTTTTACCGAAAACCACACTCGTGTTACTTAAACACATATATAGATATAAGTACTATGGTAGTAGTGGAAGCAGAGTGCTAAAAAAACATATAATCTTAAGCATAGCCTAATCCATTAGAATCCTACCCGGGATAGAAGCGCTAACTTAAATTCCCCGCCAAAAATGAGAATACAACTCTGGAAAGCCCAATTTAGAAGACGAAATTCGTATTCTACATTTCGCAGACGTCCTGCTACAGCGAAGGTTTTCGAAATCACAACTGAAGGAAAAAAATGGATTATGTGGGAAAAACATTTTTTTTCAGAGTCTAACAACTGACTGAAAAAAATAGATCATTATAACAAAGGAATCACGATGGACAGTCGCTATCAGGAGAAAGGCAAATAAAGATATTTAATATATAAAGAAACCTTCAACAACACAAACACACCACACACACTTATATATATATATATATATATATATATATATATATATATATATATATATATATATATATATATATATATAATATCGATTTCGTTTGAGATTATCAGTGCTCGCACTTTTTCAGTAGCTGAGCGCCTCAAAAATAAAGAGAGAGAAAAAAAAACAACCCATCAGGATAGCACAGGGGGTGAGCACGGCAATTAGTAGTATTATATACTTGATTTGATTTTCTGTACAGGAAATTTCTATGTTAAAATCAGTATAGCTCGAAGAGTAACCACCGTTGTGACGCTTTTCATGGAAGAAACCATAATTCTAGATTAAATTTTGGTCGAAAGTCTTGAATCGTTTAAAAAATGAGACTTAAAACGTTCGAAAAAGTCTAAAGCAAAAGCTTCACCAAATCTGAATCCAGGTCGTGTCACCCTTGTGCCAGGTAAACAAGGAAGCTCCGATTTCTCTCAGGCTTCTTTTCTCCTTCTTCCGTTTCCTCAAACGCCAGTTGTGCCTCTGTCCACGATGGAAGGCTTATAATAAGGAGCGAAAGGGTGATCAGTTGACCCAATTAAATGGGTCGTAACCACAGAGCTTCAATATCATGGAGTGGTGACCTTCCTGCCGAACGTGTGACCTCAGGTGGCCATATTGAAAGGTCTCGGGACCAGCTTATAGTACTATAGTTTATTACTATTATTATAATTTTTATTTTTTTTACTATTATTATTATTATTATTATTATTATTAGTTATATTATTGATTATTATTATTATTATTATTATTATTATATTACTTGACCCAATTTCACAGAGAAAAACCACCTTACAGAAACAGGTTAGCCTAAGCATTCCATCCATTGAGGAATCAAGGCCTAAGTATCTGCTCTTGGATCTAAGCAATGTCTACCATAAACGGATCCTGTAAATTACAGGGCTTTCTTCGCATACAGGCACCACACACCAACAGTCACTACACCCTCACAAGTACTGTACACTCACACTCAATAGCACTTAACACTCAATAAAAACTTATGAAAAACAAGACTCACTAAATACTTTCTATACTCTAAACACTCACTAAACATTCACTTAGCAATCACTATACAATAAATACTCACTAAATCCCTAACGCTTCATTAAATACTCACTAAACACTAATATGCACAAATTATTCATTAAACCCTAAACATTCCTTAACACTTAGATGATTAAAATTTGTTAAAACCTAAACACTCGCTAAACATTCATTGAGTACTTCAACACACGCACACGCTCTCTCTCTCTCTCTCTCCTCTCTCTCTCTCTCTCTGTTTCTGTCTCGTTTTTTCAGTCCCATTTGTCGAACTATTTTGCTTCATTATCAAAATTAAATAGAAAATTAAAACTTCTTGAGGAAAATATGAAGAAATGACGATTTATTTTTCACCTAAGGCTAAATTGAACTACAAAAAATTCTGTAAAAGGAAAACGACATCAAAGAAAGATGGCTACTGATCATTGCGTTCGTCATGTGTTACATCTTGAATTGTTGAGACATCTTGATTTCATTTTTGCGGTGCTAAGCTCTGAAAGGGCGCAACAAGCACTAAAATTGTCACAGTGAATAATAAAATCTACTATATCACAATAAAAAGGTTCTGAACAGAAACTTACTCCTACTTATGAGTATATTTTTGTAAACGTCCATCACAATTTACAACGCCAAGAGTAAATAAGAAAGACAATATAAATCAGGAAATATTAACAGGTTCCAAACAAGATAAGGTCACGACTTGTATCAATGACAGAATCGGAAACCTTTAGTTACATTCAGTACAGTTCATTGAATACAATGACTGTTAACAATTACTTTCGGGTCGAAACTGACAAAGTTTTCTGGCTGTGATAATGAAATAAAAGCAGAATTATTTACCAAAATCTGAATGAAAAACTGCTATTAAAACAAACGAAGAACTAGAAAACAAATCCACTGCAAAATATTTTCTTTCTTACGACATCTTTATGAAAGAAATCAAAACGGCCAGCGGGGATTGGGGGGGGGGGGGGGGAGGTTATGGATTCATCCAGTAAAAATCATTAAATTTCAAAACACGAAACAAAGCAAAGATTTTCTGAGAACTGATGAAAAGGGTCAGACAGAAAAGAGAAATTTAAAAAACGAGCGAAGAAGAACGAAAAAGCCTAATTACAGAAATAATGAGAGCGTGGGTGTTGAGAGAGAGAGAGAGAGAGAGAGAGAGAGAGAGGAGAGAGAGAGAGCAATTAAATTTCACTACATTTCAGGCGAACTTTTAATTAAGACCACGTGGTTTCCTTCCCATAAATGAATGAAGCTGAAATCGCAAATAGAGAGATTCAAGGAAAACAAACTTTTGGATTTTACTTTATTTTTTCTCTTCCTTTTAATCACCGCCAATTGGCACAACTTCCTCCCCAAAAGCAAACATTTCCCAGGACTTGGAAGCAAATACCTGATGTGAATTAATATGGAACGAAGAAGGAGGAGCGCCAAAGAGGCAGGGGAAAATTCCGAAGCCTTTACAGAGTTAATTTCACTGATCTAATTATTTGAAATTGATGTACTACATTTGACAAGATCTCCTAACCATTAGATGGAAAAATCCTAGGTCAGAGGTTTCATAAGGTTATCTTTTCATAGGGTAACTCGGTTGCTAATTATTTGGCCAAGATATAAACATGAGATATTCAAATGTCATTTTCCGAAGGTTGTTACAAACCCAACGTGGCCTCCTGGTAACCCATTCACCTTTCTTCCAAACCTTTTTAAATCGAACAAAAAATAACGACTATAGGACATAAAAGAAAACTGAAGTAAGGAGAGAGTACCAAAGGTAAAATCCTGAATAAAATGTTAAAGAAAGGTATATGGGACATAAAGGGTACTGAGGAGAAGAGAGAGAGAGAGAGAGAGAGAGAGAGAGAGAGAGAGAGAGAGAGTTCTGGCAATCTTCTTAGACACGAAGATATGTTAATTCAGTTGTATTCCACGAAAGGAAGATGAAAAGAGTTTTTCTTAGAAAATGCCCAACAGACGAGACGGTTGACGCAACGAGGGTATTAATACCCAAAGGCTTCTTACTCACTACAAAGAAGCCTTTTAATTAACAGCCATCAAGAGCTTGTTGCTTTACTCTGAGATCAAAATAAACTGCCACTTCATTCATTGGCCACGATGATATTAATGAAAGCTGAATCTGAGACATGTTATGGATAATGTTAATTAATGCTGAATTTGAGACATGTTATGGATGATATTAATGAAAGCACTAAAATTGTCACAATGAATAATAAAATCTGCTATATCAAAATAAAAAGGCTCTTAACAGAAACCTACTCCTACTTATGACTTTATTTTTGTAAACGTCCGTCACAATTTGCAACGCCAAGAGTAAATAAGAAAGACAATATAAATCTGGAAATATTAACAGGTTCCAAACAAGATAAGGTCACGACTTGTATCAATGACAGAATCGAAAACCTTTAGTTACATTCAGTATAGTTTATTGAATACACTGACTGTTAACAATTAAATTCAATCGAAAGTGACAAAGCTTTCCGGCTGAGATAATGAAATAAAAGCAAAATTAATTACCAAAATCTAAATGAAAAACTGCAATTCAACAAACAAAGAACTAGAGAACAAATCCATGGGAAAATATTTCTTTCTTACGAAAGTGTCTAAGAAAGAAATCAAAATAGCCAATTAGGAAGGGAGGTTATGGATTAATCAAGTAAAAATAAATAAATATCAAACACGAAACACAGCGAAGATTTTCGAACTTATGAAAAGGATCAGACAGAAAAGAGAAATTTAAAAAACGAGCGAAGAACAACGGAAAAGCCTAATTACAGAAATAATGAGTGTGTGGGTGTTGAGAGAGAGAGAGAGAGAGAGAGAGAGAGAAGAGAGAGACCTTACCTTACCTTACAGACCTTACAGTTCGTTCGGGTTGCCCCAAGTCCCTCAGTGTGAGGCACCTCTAATGTCTACCAGAGAGTTGCTAGTACATCTTCCGGTATATTTTGCATCTTCCAATCTTGGATGGTCTGGGATGCAGTTTAGATATTTGTCGAGCTTATTCTTAAACACATCTACGCTCACTCCTGATATATTCCTCAGATGAGCTGGCAACGCATTGAATAGACGCTGCATTATCGATGCTGGTGCGTAGTGGATTAATGTCCTGTGTGCTTTCCTTATTTTTCCTGGTATTGTTTTGGGCACTATTAATCTACCTCTGCTTGCTCTTTCTGATATTTTTAGTTCCATGATATTTTCTGTTATTCCTTCTATCTGTTTCCATGCCTGAATTATCATGTAGCGTTCTCTTCTCCTTTCTAGACTATATAATTTTAATGATTGTAGTCTTTCCTAGTAGTCAAGGAAAGTTGAAGTCACCAGATAGGAGAATAGTCCAGTCCTTGTGATTTCTACATATATCATCCAATTTTTCAATTATTAAGTCAAACTCTTTAGTATTAGGAGGTCTATATATTACTATGTTCATTAATTTTTCAGATTCAAATTTTACCGCTATTAGTTCACATTCTGAGTTACTATATTTCTCATATATTTTTCCTTGTTTTTTGTCTTTCCCATATATTGCGGTTCCCCCTTGATTCCTATTTTTTCTATCTGATCTATAAGTTTGGAACCCTTTTATTTGATCATCATTCCCAGTCTCTTGGGAATACCAGGTTTCACTTATATTCAGAGAGAAAGAGAGAGTGAGAGAGAGAGAGAGAGAGAGAGGAGCAAATTTCATTACATTTCAGGCGAACTTTTAATTAAAACCACGCGGTTTCCTTTCCATAAATGAATGATGCTGAAATCGCAATAGAGAGATTCAAAGAAAACAACTTGTGGATTTTATTTTTATTTTTTTTTTTAATTTTTTTTTTCCTTTTAATCACTGCCAACTCGGGCGACTTCTTCCCCAAAAGCAAGTATTTCCCCAGACTTGGAAGCAAATACCTGATGTGAATTAATATGGAGCGAAGGCGATGAAAGGGAAAAATTCCAAGGCCTTTGAAGAGTTAATTTAACTCTTCTGATCGAAATTGATGTACTACATTTTGACAAGTTCTATCCATAGATGGAAAACTAGGTCAGAGTTTTTAAAGATTACTTTTTCATAGGGTAACTCGGTGGGTGAATATTTGGCTAAGATATAAACATGAGATATTCAAATGTAATTTGCCGGAGGTTGTTACAAATCAAACATGAACTTCTGGTAACCCATTCACCCTTCTCCCGAACATTTGTAAGACCTTGACGTTCGTTTTCAACGGTATAATTTCATTAAAAAAGAGAAATTCGCACACAGAGTATGTTGAATTCTAAAAACTAATAATGTCGCCATTTAATGTACATACGCGTTTGAAATTCTTTAGGTAGTCTTTGTACGAGAGAGAGAGAGAGAGAGAGAGAGAGAGAGAGAGAGAGAAGAGAGAGAGAAACTCTTCTCCTTCATTCAAGAGGGAAATTCTAAATGCAGAGGAGAGGAGGAAGAGTAGAGAACAGATCAAAAGACTTGTTATTATCATCTACGGAACCTATACTCTCTCGGGACCTTATTTGTTATTCAAATCAGCCAGCGCGTATGCGCCCGCGCACAGCAGGGGTTCTATGAGGCTCGTTACGCAATACTTCGTATTCAATATCGATTCAATAATTGTTGTACGAAACATTCTGCGCATGCGCATGAATTGTACTTCGTAATTCGTTGGATAAATATTAGTTACCAACGGAAATTCCTGATACTCGATATAAAAAATCGATATTTGTTGTACAAGTCACTCTGCGCATGCGCACAGCATGTATCCTAAATGGCGAGCTTACGTCACCTATAAGGCGTTGGATAAATATGAAGAATGAAAAGGGAAATGTATAAATACTGAATAATAACGACCAGAAGCAAAAAAAAAAAAAAATAAAAAAGAAATGATAAAAGGTATGATTTGAAAAAAAAATACAATAACGAAACATGGTGAATTGAAAAAATAAAATAAAAATAGTCAAATAAAAGGATGAATTAATAAAATAAAAACAAATACAGTTGACGAAAACGGAAACGAGAAAAGAAAGAGACAATAAAACCGACCAGAAAAGACACCAAAAGGGAAAGGAGCTAAAGAAACTGAACTTCAAAGAGACGAAAGAAAAACAAATCTTTTGAAAATGTGGCAGTGTTTAAAAAAAAAAACATATAACAAAAAAGAGAAGAAAAATACACGAGAGGAAAAAAGATGAAATAATATTAAGAGAAAACGGTAGAAGAGAAGAAAAACAATGTAGCATTCTAAAAAGATTGTGAGTGTATATGTTTGTGCATGTACTGTGTATATATACATATATACATATATACATATACAATATATATATATATATATATATATATATATATATATATATACATATATATATATATATATATATACTATGTGTGTGTGTGTGTGTGTGTGTGTGGGAGTAATAATATACATATATATGTAGTAAGGGGGAATGCACAGACTCATCATATTTAATCTTCCCATGGAGACAGAGTTCGGGCAACAACCTAAGAATGC
>NC_087215.1:13424711-13427211 GCF_015104395.2 Macrobrachium nipponense | reverse complement strand
AAAATTATTTTTAGCTCAAAAAATAAGAAAATAGGAAATATTAATTACTTCCATTTCATTATACAACTTGACTAAGTAATTTAATCGACTCCAAAGACTCCATTGAAGAAATAGGACGAAATTCATAAGCGAATTCTTCCTTTACCACAACTAATGGGTATAGAGAATCTTTCTCTCTCTCCAGAGACAATATCCTCGCTTGCAATCGCCCTTTCACATACATCAAAATTTGTGGACGAATCTCGCTCCAACGAAAAAGTGAGTCGGGTAACTGAAAGTCGAGGAAAATGAAAAGGCGGTTTTGCAGCAACTAACTGGGACTGATATTTGCGAGAATTATAAATTCAACGGTGGAGAGATTTGCCATAATAATTTTTGGCGGAAAAATAACTAAAACGAGTTTGTTTTGGAATGTGAAGATATGGTTATTAAGGAAGGGAGACTGGATGAATTGGGGTCACACCAAATAAGGCCATTTATTTATTTATTAGTTTTTGTTGTTGTTGTTACAAGAAGGGACATTTTTAGATCTAACCTGATAATGTAACATTCCATAATAATAACTTGAAATTATAGTTTTCGTAGAAAAATAATAAATCTTGAGAGTAAAAATCTGCAATAATTGTCTTATGAGGTACATTTTCTTGTATATATTCTTTTACCCGAGCGATAGGCCTATAGACAGCAGATGAGGCCTACCGCCTACGTACACGGAAGGAACTATAAATCCAAAAACTCCGCATTATTCGTCTTATTTATCATATAATCACTTAGTATCGATGACCAGTTCTTGCGATGGAATTAAAACATTCTTAAGCACTAATATCAGTCTAGGGAGTTACTTATACAAGTAGATATCAGAAACTGGCTGACTTTGAGACAAGGAGTAAATCACTATCTTATATATTTAATTGATATGTAAAATTGAGTAGCTGCTCTGAAATAACAATCGCGATATTGGTAAATGGCCATCCACACCTCTGGTTATAATGCGTTAGATAGCTTTTTTTTTTCTTTTTTTTTCTGCCTGTCCTGGAGAACATGAAAGAAAATGGAGATGTCAGTATGGTTGATTACTTTCGCTCATGAGAGAGAGAGAGAGAGAGAGAGAGAGAGAGAGAGAGATTACGTCTTCCATTCCAGAGTTTTCTTTCAGGTAAACAAGGGGAAAATCCCGTGGCCACTTTTGGCCCCGGCCCCTAAAATTCAGTCCCTGATCTTTCGCGATGGTGCCACTAAGCGGCACTTTATTCACCTTTTCAGAAATTTAAAATGGCCCTAGTTTTGGGGGTGGGGGACGGGTGGGGTGGAGGGCACGGGGCGGGGGTGGGGGCGCTAAAGTGGTGTTGTTTTTAAAACGCTTCTTTATTTTTTTTTTTTGGGGGGGATGGTGGGGTGTGGCGGCGGGGGGGGGGGGGGGGGGGGCTTAAAAATACCGTGCGTAAAACTCACGGTTGGTTACAATTTCTTCCTCTAGAGCGAAGCAAATTGTTTAATCGGTCATTTCAAGCAGGTGTTTAAAACACGTGAAGTTAAAATCCCATTTAGTAAATTAACAAAACACCAAGGAAGTTCTTCACTATCCCCACTCAATAATAACAATCATAAACATTCCACGCATCATTAATAGCCTGTTTTTATCCCATAACTTAGCATTATACCCGCGGCTCTATCGCTCGTTCAGCAAATATATCAAACGACCCTGGAGACTTAACACGCCACTTTCATGCGAAACCAGTCACTCTCGTTTTCATAATCTCACACACCTTCTATTCCACCACCGACATTTTTCATGCCTCTCAATAATTGATTTCTACACCGTGAATCCTCAACGTTTTTTCTTTTTTTATCCCCTTGACAATTCAGTCTTTTATCCTTTTGGACTCTCCACGTTTTCCTCTTTTCCATGTCTCTCTTTGTCCTCACTTACTCTTCTCATTCTCGCTCTTCTTTCCCTTCCATCCCACCCCACCCCTCCCCCTTTCCCTTTCCCTGGGGAACCGCAACCAGATAGAAACGAAAATGGGGGGGCCACATTAGACGCTCATCACTCCACGAGCAACAGCGAAAACAATATGGCCTTCTTGCACCCCAAAGGGGAACAGCGGTGCTTACCAGGTACAATAGGCGTCATTGAGGACAAGAACAGATAATTTCTTCCTCGAAATGACCTCTGTGACTACATAGCTGCCGATGAGACATTTCTTTCCGTCTACTAAAACTATTTCGTTTATGAAATCGTATCTTTTCTCATTTTCTCTCCATCCGAGTTTGTTTCTTTGAGGACCATCATCCAGTTTCTTTAAATCTCTCTCTATCTATCTATCAATCTAGTTAATATTATTCTTTATAAATTCGTATTTTTTTCTTATCTTCTTTCTGTCTAAGGATCTTTCATTGAGGACCACAATTCAGTTTAGTTCCAGGAAGGCCTCAGAGGAAACACGAAAGGTCATGAGATAGAAGAACCACTTGGAAGAGGCATGAAAAATGCAACCCC
>NC_087215.1:13417211-13422211 GCF_015104395.2 Macrobrachium nipponense | reverse complement strand
GGTGGGGTGGAGGGTGGGGAGGGGAGGGGTGGGGGGTGGAGAGGACGTTGAGAAGCAGATGCAAGAAAATAATGTTTTTTTACAATTATCATATAGAAAGTTTAAACATTATAATAAGGATGAAGTGAAAATGGTAACGATGATTATTTCATTATTTTTTTAATAAGGATATTTATTCATACACTGACGGAATGAGATATAATGGTATGTAACACTATAAAATTTCGTTATCTGTCCATGACAATTCAAATGCAAATGCAAATGCAAAGCAAATGCAAATAATAATAATAATAATAATAATAATAATAATAATAATAATAATAATAATAATAATAATATGGTATCAGAACGGATAGGGTGATACGTGCAAACAGACCAGACGTGACGTTGATTGACAAAGTCAAGAAGAAAGTATCACTCATTGATGTCGCAATACCATGGGGGACACCAGAGTTGAAGAGAAGAGAGGGATGGGATGGATAAGTATCAAGATCTGAAAATAGAAATAAGAAGGATATGGGATATGCCAGTGAAATCGTACCCATAATCATAGGAGCACTAGGCACGATCCCAAGATCCCTGAAAAGGAATCTAGAAAAACTAGAGGCTGAAGTAGCTCCAGGACTCATGCAGAAGAGTGTCATCCTAGAAACGGCACACATAGTAAGAAAAGTGATGACTCCTAAGGAGGCAGGATGCATCCCGGAACCCCACACGATAAATACCACCCAGTCGAATTGGAGGACTGTGATAGAGCAAAAAAAAAAAAAATAAATAAAAAAAAAATAAAATAAAAAAATAATAATAATAATAACATAATAACAATAATAATAATATTAATAATAATATAATATCATAATTACTATTATTATTTTCAAAAATTATAACAATAATCAAGTAATACTCAAGAAACCTCTCCATTACCAACGATAAAATATTTGTAAAAGAAATGCAACGACACACATTATAAAAAAAGGAACAACCACACATACGTTTGAAATAAAAAAATCAAAATTCTCTCTCTCTCTCTCTCTCTCTCTCTCTCTCTCTCTCTCTCTCTCTCTCTCTCTCTCTCTCTCTCTGTGCTGAGGACTTCCGGAGGATATAAAAGACTCGAGGAAGACTAATCAGAAGATCCGTCTGCCACAATTTCCGGACGAATTATTATCGTCCGGAAGAGTCCGGAAAGAGTTATGGAACAACCTCAGGTTCCGGAAAGAAAAAGGGAAAGTCAAAGAGGAAAAACATAATTGGATGAGAGAGAGAGAGAGAGAGAGAGAGAGAGAGAGAGAGAGAGAGAGAGAGAGAGAGAGAGAGAGAGAGATTTGAAAGTAAGAAGGATTAAATAATTCGGCTGAGAATAAAGTCATAGAGTCCAAACTGGCGAAAGAGAAAAGAACATTCGTCTTTAAATTAAAAAAAAAATAATTCGAAAAACCCCTAAAATACTGAAATTCCACACACGTACAAAAACAAAAACAACAACTTCTGTTGCAAACAAGGCAAAGGAATTCCTGTGAGAATATAACAAAGAAGGAAAAGCGCCTTCATTCAACTCCATTGTTATTTAAATGTAAAACTTGACAACTTTAAATGAATCTCTCATCAAGATGTAATGTAATGAAGACCGTAATTAAATATTCCACGAACAACAGAGAAAATCAATTGTTTCCTGGAATTTCTCTACGAACGTAACAAGTGTTTTTTTTTATTTACCTTTTTTAAGAGTGTAATACTAAAAGAATGAAATGCCGTCATGACGAATATACTAAGTTAATATTTTTATTATTGTATTTCTCATTCTTCGTCTTCGTGTCAATTAAAAGGAAATGTAATGACAGCGTTCGTATAAATCATAATTATAAACGTATAATCAAGCACATACATAGCCTAATAGCACATCATTATATTCACGGTATTATCTGATGCATCACCGTTGTCATATCCTTTCCATTCCAAAAGGGCATTTGTGTTTCCCCAGACTGACGAACACTGGAAATTTAATGTTGAAATTCGTTAAAACACTACTGAAAGGAAGAGGAAAAACAGCTTCCAAATAGATTTTTTCCAAGACCCATGTTGCTGGTAAGTACAACAAAATGACATTTTTAATGAGGGCGTCATTAGCGTCTAATGAACACCGTAATTAAAATGTCCAAGGAGAGGAAATATCAGAAATGCCTTCACAAAACTCAAAAGGTGATTTTTTTTTTTTTTTCGCAATGACCTCTTTTTCTTTTTTTCTTTTTTTTCTTTTTTTTTTTTTGAGGGGTGGGGTGGGTGTCTGGCTAAAGCAGCACAGTGCCTGGAATGAGAAATATGCAAGAGCAGCCAGTAAAAAACGTCTTTTTAAAGTTCTAATTCACCCTCTGTGTGAGAGGAAATTCTAAAACGCGCGTATAATAATATGGCAAGTAGGTCATACGTAGATAAGCATACGTACTTTTTTTTCACGTATGGATATAGTACATGGATATGTGCCCATGTTCATCGATTCGTTGTCTATTCATACAACGCTTGTAGAACAGCATGTTTTATATGCTGATTTCATTAAGAATACAATTAAAATTAGAACGCCCGACGCTTATCAATCCACCATATTTATATAGGCTTATATACACACACAGGATATATCATATATAATGTGTATAATATCATACACACACACACACACACACACACACACACACACATATATATATATATATATATATATATATATATATATATATATATATATAATGTATGCGCGTGTGTGACCTAATCACAGGTATGGATGCTTCGATAAAAGGATATACATGAATTAAACGCTTTGCCCTAAGGAAACATGGATAGAATGAGAGAGAGAGAGAGAGAGACCGAGGGGGGGGTGGGGGGGGGGGGAGGGGGGGCTTTACTTGAGCAACTGATAGTGTATCAGAACTATTAGTGAGATAGAAATAAATGAAAACTTTAATACTAAAGCTGAAACCAAACAAAATCTTACGCAAAATGGAGCTGTTCTGAAACATGAAAAATCATAGGCTTTTAAGCGACTGAGATAAAGACACAACAAAAACAAGTGAATAAAAGCCGAATACATGAATCCCCCAATACCCAAAAGGAACTCAGACACAAATTCTTCACATTCTCAAAGATTTTCCGAAGTCTTCCACAAGGAAATAGATTCCCTTTAGAGGATTAATCCCCAAATCCGCCCACTATTTCTGGACGAATTATCATCGCCCTCAAAAGACACCAGAGACAGACGTCAGGACGACCTTCAATTCGGCGACCTGTCTTTCTGAGAGAGAGAGAGAGAGAGAGAGAGAGAGAGAGAGAGAGAGAGAGAGAGAGAGAAGGGGGGGGGGCCTGAAAGGAAGTTAGGGAAAAGGAGAATTTGTAAGGAAAGGAAGAGAAGAAGAAAAGAGAGAGAGAGAGAGAGAGAGAGAGAGAGAGAGAGAGAGAGCGGCTGAAAGGAAGTTAGGGAAAAGGTGAAACTGTAAGTAAAGGAATACGAAGAACAGACGAATAAACTGGAGTAAGAAGAAGAAGAAGAAGAAGAAGAAGAAGAAGTGGAGTTGTGGGAAAATTCGCTAAAGGACGATGGACAGGAAGAAAAATGATGAAGAATATTGCGATAGATAATAAGGATGGTAAGTAACAACCCATAAAGGTAAACGAATGAACGGCAAAGAGAAATGGGGGAAAAAAGGGGAAAATAGTACAATAAATGGATATCATAGGAGAGATAAAAGGCAACATAGTGAAAAAGAGATTTCCTATGAATTCAGGAACACATTCCCACAAACGCAAGCAGAGGAATCTTCAAGAAACAAACATTTTAAAAGACAATTCCGGCACCAAAATGGGGGAAAAGAAGTTAGTGGCAATGAAATAAAGCGAGAGGAGAAAGCAGACAAGAGGAAAGGAAGAAGAAAGTAAAAAAGAAAAAAAAATCTTGTAAGGGGTGGTTGGTTTCACGTGGAAGTGACTCCGCACAGGAATTTCGGAATCCTCATTAGGCACTGAGGAAGGAATTCGTCTAACGAATAGAGAGAGAGAGAGAGAGAGAGAGAGAGAGAGAGAGAGGGGGGGGGAGGGGGGGGGGGGGGCACTCACGTTCGTAGCAGCTGGCAAACGACCCAACTCTGTACTTCGCCTAGTCTGACCTTCGATACTATTGTCGTTTCCATTTTCGGAAATTATCAGGTTACCCACTATGGAAATTCGTGACCAGAATAATGTTCATATTTCAATATTCACACGACTCTTAAAAGAAACTACAAGGCTATATAATCAATGTAAACAGGAACCATTAAAATAATATGATTTCATTAATGGTTTTTTTATTCCATATTGTAATCCATGTCTCGATCGGTTTTTTAACAAAAATCAATTATATATATATATATATATATATATATTATATATATATATATATACATTATTATATACATACACATATATACACACACACACACACACACACAACACACACCACACATATATATATATATCATATATATATATATATATATATATATATCTAAATAAACGGAGCCATAAAAACACCAAAATGTAGAGAGAAAAAGTACTATATTTCAGAGACTGCTGTCTCTCTTCAGGTATATGAATGAGAAAAGTTTACAGAAAAGGTGGTATTTATACCAAGAGATTCGTCCACAAGTAAGACCAATTTAGGTCACCCCGCTGATAATCTTCCTTTAATCTTCTTAAGCGTTGGTTGAATGAACACTGCGTCGACGATATCTGATATCCAAGCCCCTTTTGAGATGTTCATACCTGCTTCTCTTATTAAGGCCGATTCCATCATTTGACTCTTGTACCGGCAGTTGCTGCTATAAATTACACGTGACATATTCCAGTTTATTCTGTGGTTATGTTCATTTATATGGTTGAAAATAGCCGAGTTCTGTTGTCCATACCTAACTGACCGTTTTTGTGTTGTATTAATCTCTGGGAAGTGATTTACCTGTAAATCCGATGTAAGATTGGTC
>NC_087215.1:13379711-13412211 GCF_015104395.2 Macrobrachium nipponense | reverse complement strand
AATTCTTAAATAAAAGAAAACATGTCATTAATTAAATAACCCATTTATTTTATTTCTCAGCGTTCGCGCAAACACGGAGGGGCAAATGCTTTTACAAACACAGGAATAAATTGACACTTCAGTCCCTCTGAGGAATCCATTAGTGCTCTCTCTCTCTCTCTCTCTCTCTCTCTCTCTCTCTCCATCAACTTCCACTTCGTTCGAGAGTAAATGGAGTCATATCAGTAACAAGTATTTGGGTTGTCTGGTTCCACGGAGAAATACGGCTGCGGAAGGAAGGAAGGAAGGAAGGTAGGAACTGGGCTTAGAGATGATGGAATGAGGAGGAGAGAAGAAAGGGAGAGGGAGGGAGACGGAGAGGGAAAAGAGGAGGGAGGGGGGATGGTGAGGTGGAGGAGGAGGAGGAGGGCAAAGGCGAGATGGGAGGGGAAGCTTTAACTGAAAGTAGTTTTCTCAGATTTTGTTATTATTATTATTAATTGCTGATGAAGCTTCTATTACGTTAACCATATTATCGCTCCTCTTGGCGTGAGTCTTTCTACTTTATTAGGATAAATTTTTTTTAACATACAATTCTACGAATGAAATGGGAGAAAGTATTTATTTATAAAGAATATAAAATATATATATATATATATATATATATATATATATATATATATATATATATATTACATAATAGCTGTATCTAAACTTTTGCGTGTTTATCATGTAGTTATTGACGGTGAATTTCATACAGACTGTATTGAAGGCGAATTCAGTGTAACTGATATTATATTTAATCTGTAAACTAAATCAAACTGTTTGCTGGGCAGAAATGAGAATATTCCCACACACAGAGTAGCTTACAGGTTGTAAGGCAAATTAAACTGTCATTTCTATTACATTTCCCCAAGTTTCCCCCAAAGAGGGATTCCATGACGGAAAGTGGCGAGGCTGTCCTCACTTCTTCCCCAACTTCAACCCTTTGAAATGAACTTGGCATTTAATTTCGGAGGCAATGTTGATTGGCAAGAAATGCAATACTGCTCCCAATCTATTGAACTCTGAAGTTGTAAAGCTACTTAAAAATAATGGGAATTTCATTAAATACACGTCAAGGTATAAACATGAGTATTATCTACAAAGAAGAAAAATCTTAATTAGCTCAAAAAAAATAAATACCTGTTAACAGAAATATAACATTTTCTCCTCAGTGAGCCTGATTATTTTCTTTTTCTTAGCATTAGTCTACTGAAGGAAATTATCCCATTCTAAGATTGGTGACTTTTCTTAAGATTTAACAGGCGATTATGTTTGCATATTAAAAAATCTCCTAATTACTGTGTTTGCTATTAAAAAATCATTCTTTAATTGATTTTTGTCTCAATAAATGGATGTTATCGTCGACTGCGCTCTGACACATGACCTGATCTCAAAGGAAAGAACTCTTTATTCCTGATCTTGATCAACTGACCTGACAGCCATTGAAACGAAAAGCCACACATACCTCGATATTCATGCAATAACCAAAAAATAACACATTTCATAACAGTCATTCATACAAGGTGCTCCATCAGCGCTGATTACTGATGACTGCACAGCTCAGAGGCCATTGATTATTTAATGGATCACAGAAACGATCCAGTGTTTCAAATGTATTCGTTTTTCAAAATGTATTAATTTTTTCCAGCAATGATTAGTTCACAGAAAATGGGACCTTTCTTCCTTGGCGGTTTCCGTCAAAATGCGTCAATTTGGGACTGAATGTTCCGCGGAAAACTTGAGATTCATTATCGTGCATCAGGCATGCACGGTTCGATATCTCATCGTGCATTTTTCATGAATGGTATCGGGCAGCTTATGCAGATGTTACTGAAAGCATAATTATTTTTGTTTATGTCACTCATGTTAAAGGAAAGGGGGCTTTTACGTTCAACTTGTTGGTTGGTGGGGTTTAACGGTTCACACCAGGCGTCTTATATTCTTTAATTACCTCCTTATAATTAACTATTACTAACGGACGGTGAGTTTTAACAATATTAATACCATTTCTTCCGTTAGATTGATTTGAAAAAGGAAGCGACGAAAAAAAAGAAAAAACTCGAGAGTATAGGGAGACAAGTTTCCTGTCCACAAAAGACAAACGCGTTGTTGACGCTTTCTCCTACATTCCTCCTCACAGCGAGAAAATAGGGCGGTGTTTGTTTCCTGCGTCTCAAAGGAAGCTGTGGATGGCGGAATGACGACCCTATACCTCACCCTAAATATTGTTCTTGAGGAGACAGGGAAGTCGCCCACATTGCTTGCAAGAAAGTTACATTCCTGTTGGAGTCTTGGGTAACAAGAAGAACCGGGTCAGGTTCACGCAAATAGGCAATTCCAAGGGAAATGATGAGTGGAAAGAGTAACTGGCAACTCTCGTCGAAAGGGTCTTCCTCAGAGCCATCTATCGTCTGCTGCAGGAACTAAGATGGTACCCCTTTTGTTCTGGTAATGTTTGTTTTTCGTAAGTATAATAAAGCTTAAAATAGGAATTACAACGAGTTGTTTTTGAACACTGAATAGATGAAGATATAAATGTATTTTAGATATTTGTAAGGTATCTAAAAATGCTTGTTTGAGTCCTAATCAATTTATTGATTTTCTTATGCAAAGGTGAAGTGCATCCTGTGAATTCTGACCATGAATTCTATTTTCTTCTACAACTTTATGTGAATTCTGTTCACTGCATTCTATTTATCTAAGTTTCAGCCTGTAGTAGTCTTTATGACATTTTATACTACATAAAAATAACAAGTGGTTACATTTTATTCTGAAATAGTATTTTTACCGTTTTGTAACTAAAACTTTAGGTAAATAATGAGATACTAAAACAGTGTACTAAAAGTTTTGCTACTAAAAGTATTTCAATTGTTCCATTTTCAAAACTCTTTAAAACATTTTGCTTCTCAAATAATGGCATGTCTTACTAAGAGCGTTATGACATACTGTAATGAAAGTAAACCACTTAATCATAATGAAAAACAAGCATCTTCTATAAGTCGCAAAAGGTAAGCAAAGCAACTTCACTTCGCATCCACTCTAGGCAGAAGGTGGCTTCCTATCCGCCTGAGAGGGAGGAGCCACCAATTAGTTTCTCTTCTGAAATTGCGGATGAAAGATGAAAGACTCATCTCGCCAGAAATGAGAGACAATGGATGCGGCTTTACACAAGACAAACTTTCGCTTCCTCCCGAGTTTGCATAAGCTGCCTGATCACCCCAATTCTGAGGGGTGGGGTGGGGGGTGTTGGGAATGAGGGAGGGGGGTTGGAAAGGAAGAAGATAGAGGGGGAAGGAATCTTTGCTTTAATTATCTGCCATTTGGTCACTGAGGTGTTATCAGCCAAAGAATTTTAAATGTAGGGGTTCACTGTATGTATATGTATATATGTGTGTGTGTATCTAAGCCTGCAGTACTTTCCCCTAACTAAGGAGCAAGAGCAAGACAATCAATGACCAAGAAGTAGAAGGAAAGTAGATATTGTACTGAAAAAGGGACTTGTCTTAGTGACCGAGGTTAAGACTTCAAGAGACATTAGGGCCTGTGAATAATACCCCTCTCTCAAAAAAAGTACCATTAAATCGTTTCATGGCGAAATCAGTAATTGAGCACATAAAACATTTCGTACATTAAGAGAAATATTTTAAGAAAGAATGTCAAATGGCAAAAGGAAGAAGAGAATGTGTCCTCAACATACAAAAACAACCTGACAACAATATCCTTTTATCCTCCAAACTTTCAGAAAACAAGTAAATAGCCAGAACAACAGGTGACAACCTCCAGTTCCTGCAGCAGACGACAGATGGCTCTGAGCTGAATCCTCTTGACAAGAGGATGCCAGTTACAATTCACACTCATCGTCGTCCTTCCTCTCGAAATTGCCCATTTGCATGAACCTGGGCCTATTGTTCCTCTTTGTTACTGAAGACCCAAGCACGACCTTACTTGCGTGCAAGCAGTGTGGACGACTTCCCGGCCCCTCGAAAACAGTATTGTCGACGGTGACGACCTTGACAGTTAGGGTAAGGTATGAGGTCGTCGTTTCGACATCCACAGAATACTTTGAAACCCCAGCAAACAAACACCGACATATTTTCTAGCTTTGAGAAGCCTGAGTCAACAATGCGTTTGACTTCAGTGTGGTGGAAACTTGTCTCTTCTGATTTTCTTGTTTTTTATTGTCACTCTTTCCCCTTCACTTATTATCATAATGAAAGGAATGAGTAAAACTTGCAGAACACAAAATTCTAATTATATGACGTTCCTTAGTAACCTATTCTTTACACAGAGAGAGAGAGAGAGAGAGAGAGAGAGAGAGAGAGAGAGAGAGAGAGAGAGAGAGAGAGAGAGAGAGAGACTTCTAAAGGAAATCAGATCCCTATTCCACACACAATATTCCATTAGGCCTACTGAACACAGGGCAAACATTTGTCCTTTGTCTCTCATATCCCGTCAGGAGCAGAGGACTAAGATGGTTCCTGTCAGAAGTCTAAAAGGGAAATATTGATGCTTGCTTAATGGCGGCTGTTGTATTGCAAAACGAATAAGAGAAAGTAAGGTAAAGAATGAGATTCCAGACGAAGAAAGAAACATACAAATAAAGGTACGAGAGATGCCCTCACCTCCTCTACACATTTCTTTTGCAAATGTTTATCTCGATTACACCTTCGCCTACCGAAACTGCTCTTTGTTTTTCTCGTTTCAAAAAAAGATCTTCATATTATCTTATAAGGTATTGCCAAGAACTATAAAATCTCTTTACTCAATACTTAACCTTGTTTTTATATTTTATACTTCTCTGAATACTGTCTTGCCGAAACCATGTAACAACATAAATATATAGTGTGTATCTAACAACATTCATTTAAATACACGATTAGTTACATAGCCATAGATTTCAGAGATTTCATGTTCTAACATTTAAATTTGGATCCTGATAATTTAACGAACACTTTCTCATTTTCGTGAATCAGTCAACTCAGCCAAAAATCTAATAAAATCTGGGAACTTTTCAGTAGATCAATAAACGAAAAATTATTTAATCTGACAAAAGAATAATAAAAATTCAACTGAGTTCTATGGACTAACTGACGAAAAAAAAGGTCAATTCTAAAAACGAAAAATCATACAAAATTTGGCAACATTCCAGTGGATTAATCAACTATAAATGATGTAAATTTGATTGAAAAAAATTAATGAATAGATAAATAAAACATTATTTTTAAATGAGTACAACAAGTATACGCAAAAGACTCGCATTTTTCTTTGCAATATAAACTTGAGCCTAATCCCCGAATAAATCCTTTGGCGTTGCAACCACTCGGCAGCAAACGGCCCGAAATTACGGAAGGGAAACTTCGCAGCGCCAACTTCTCCTGAAGGACGGCTGGAATCTCTGCTTAATATTCAGGATTTACGGCAGGATTCTGCTCCGAATCCTGAGCCCTTGAACCGCTTCCGGATTTGCGAATAATCCCGGGACGCCCTTGCTGGGAAACCGCCCACGGCTACAAGGCGCTATTTGTATCGAGGACCCCACCAGAACGACGCTTCCACAAACAAAGCTCTCTTGGTAATTCGTGTCTTCGTAAGTTCTGGTTTTAATGCCAAAGGGAAATGTTCTTCGTGAATTTTAATGCCTTTCTTCAACTTTATTTGGCGTTTATTTCAACTTCAAACCACCTGAACATGCAATGATTTTGTTGTTTAATATTGAATAGCATTCTCATGCAACTACTACAGGCCAGATTATGTTTAATCTCATTCATTCACTTCTGTTGAAATGACAAAGCTCCCTTTTTAGTTCTTATTACCTCACTTATCAATTTAGCCTCTATTCATCACTATGAGCTTTTGATAAAATTCATTTACATTTACGAGTAAACAACAGAACTTGCAATTCAGGTGAATATTATCAAAGCAGAGAACTCGACAGAATCTGGGATTTGCTTCTCAAGAGACGACAAGGGTTTTTATTTCAGATAATATACTTTTCCTGGTAAAAGTATTAATGAATTAAGTGACAATAAATATTTTGTTGACAGTATATAACGTGACTTATTTCTGATGAATAAAAGAGAGATTCTTAAAAAGAAAAAAAATGAGACCTTCTTCTCTCTTGTATATTCTTTAGATAGGTGCCGACGGCGGCGGCTATCCAAGTCCCATTACAGAATCTAATCATGTCTTAATTAGGGAAAATGGAAAAGGCACAAAAAAAAAGAGTGGAAGAAAAGAAAGTGAGATTTTACCTAGCAAAACAAATAAGGAAAACTGAAGCAATAAGAACTCAAAAGTCTAAGAGGTTAAAGGCCAGAAAAACTTCAACTACCATAACTATTCAAATGTTATAGGGAAAAAAATTATCGGTTTCTGAAAAGAAATTAACCAGTCAAATTAAGATCTTAATCTCCCGAAGAAGTCACTGAAAAGTCCTCACTGGGCTGAGAAGACACCGAAAGAAACTTAGTTAGTAGAAATACCTTGGGAATTAGTACAAAAAAAGATATCCCCAGGAAGAGGATATTACAATTCAAGTCAATATCTCTAGCCTTAACCGTTAGTAATAATTCAAGACGCAATTATACCAAGAAAAGACCTACAATGCTCTGCTAAACGCTTTACATTTCTCAGAACCACAAAGTAAAACCTTATTCACATCAACTATGCACACGTTCCAATTCCCGATGCTGCCCATTCTTTCGATGTTCATCATTCTCTGCTCCATTTACACTTGACGTGGAAATCTTTCACGACCTCCACCTTGGAAGGAATTCCTTCACTTTCTAATCTATCTGGAGTCTTATTCCTTCAGCTTAATAGCAAATGGCGACAGATCCTTCCTTCATCAGTCTAATGGAATCGTTCAAGACGCATTTCCACCCACGCCCAAGGAAAGCATTTGACTTCATTCTAACCTCGAGGAGAGAGAGAGAGATCTACGTAGTAAAGGGTATTTTTTACGAATTACTTTTCATACGAAGATGAAGTTATTACTGGAATATAAATGATCATCAAAGTGCCAATGATTATTCTGTAAATATCAATTCCACACAACGTACTGATATCAGGGCGACAGCACAATGAATGTATTAAAGATGGCGGTGATTTCGTATAAGTATTTGGGAATAAGTATACAGTCTACGAGGCAAGAGGTCGGCCTTAGACTATAGGTAAAGTAAATAAGGTAGTTATTGTGTGTGGACAGTAAGGTGGAAATGTTTGTAAGGACTGTTGAACCAACTCTCCTTTATGGAAGTGAAGTATGGATGTCCGATGCGAATGGCAGAAGACAGGGAGAAGCTGTCGAGATGAAAGGCGATCATCTGGAACTTGCATTTTTGTGTCAGCAGTTTCGGAGATGCGTCTTGCAAATGTTTGGGGTCATTCAAGGTCATACTTTAAGGTTAATCATGAATAAAATAAGGTCATTTTAGGTCATACATGAATATAATAAGCAATAAGGGCTAAGTTATAATAGCTAAATCAATTAACTGTACACTGTCTGGTGTAATACACAAGGATCATATTAACTTCCCTCCATCATCCTAAGCCCAGTTCCAGGATTCTAATGCGGCATTCCTTCCTGGAACTAGGCAACCTGGACACTCAAGTATTTATATGATTCTATTTAAGGTCTGAATGAGGCTGGACTTTATGGAGGCACCAGATGCGAGTGAATTCCTGTCCCGCCGAGAATTTATTCCTGTGGTTCTTTTGGTTCATTCCCGCGTTTGGGGGAATTTATTCTGGTTTTTATGTTAGTTTAGACGGTTGTGGGAAATTATTATTATTATTATTATTATTTTTTTTTTTTTTTTATTTTTTTTTTTTGAGAGAGAAATACATATGTGATTTGAGATGTTTCATGTATTTGTGGAAAATCCCCGTCTTCGTTTGTTGAGATTCTGGTGTTTTTTGGGCAAGAGCCCGTGTTGGCATCAGGCAACCTTCATCCTTTGACAGGAAGAAATTACAATCAATATGATTTAAAAAATGATACATAGTTGTGTGACAAACTGAGTGACTAAGAGAAGAATTCCAAGGAGAGAGAGAGAGAGAGAGAGGAGAGAGAGAGAGAGAGAGAGAGAGAGTCCTAAAGGAATGCTGTACTTCCACGTAAGAAGCCAAGAATGGACGTAGAGAAATGTCCAGGTAATTGGACTAATTCTTCTGGCAAAAGGATTATCTTTCTCGGGACGTGGCCTTATGTCAGGATAAAGTGATTAGCGCTCTATATCAAAGACTCCAAGAGCCCTTTCCCCTCCTGAGGCTGGAGTCTCATCCGGAGTGATGAGAGGCTCCCCTCGGAGGAACTCACACCGATTGTAGATTGTTTCCCCCAAAAAGGGATTATGTGACATTTCATTTAATAACTGAGTTAGAATCAAAGCATAGTAACTCATACATAAGAGAAAAGAACGCTTGCAATCATTATTTTCCGTAAGGTTTAACATATATATATATATATATATATATATATATATATATATATATATATATATATATATATATATATATATATATATATATAAACAAGAAATCCAAAGAATTACTTTGGCAAATTCTGAAAGGATTTTTCCAATCCAGACGAAACAGAAATTTGAGTAAAGGATACTCCTTAAAAAGTTCATTAAAATGAACTGAAAACTTTTTTTCTAAAGAACTGATTGGCCCATCGGAAAAAAACGCAGGTTATCTTACGTGCGTTTGTGTAAATTTATTACCAAGTTTATTTGAAAGTTGACTGGTCAATTTCATGTCAATTCAATACGATGTTGCACAAACGGTTTGCAAAACTTTATCGTTAGTTGGTTCCGAAAAAGGAAATAAAGTATCTATGTTGCAGAAAAACACCAAATCGAATAAAAATATCAATAATTTATAATAATTCACTTATATATAAAATGATTAAATCGGTGTTATTTGGGTTCTTTTGTGTTTTAATGAAGAGACTAGGGAACCAGAAAACTAATTATAATCAATGTTTCTTACTCAATACCGAACTCAGAGCCTCGGGAGTAAATGATTCGTTGTGAATTCTGTATAATTCAGATCTGAATAATTCCAGTCTGCGTAACTCATTCTGTAAAACTCATTTGGTAGCCAACTCATGACGTCATACGGCTTTGTCGTGACAATTTAATCCCAATATAACATAACTAAAAGTAAGTCGTCTTCAATTTTGCTAATTTTCTGACACAAGCCAATTTATCTTATTATCTCCGTTAAGAAGAAACCCAAAATTAATCTGCATGCAAATAAGGGAGAGAGAGCGAGTATTTCTGTTTGAATCAACATTTGCCGAAATAATTTATTCCATACCATAACATTAAAGCGATTGCAATCAATTGATTTCGGTTCAATGACGAGACATCCCCGAAGGATAGATACAGGGAATAGTTTCTTTCGGTCATGAAGCTTGAAAATTCTTGATGATAATTATGTAACGACCACAAACACAAGGAATTAAATCTGAAAATGGCACTTAATCCCATAACAGTGTATAAGATCTGCAAAACTGTCAGTTTTACATTTAGTTGTGTCACTCATACATACATACATACATACACCACACACACACACACACACACACAAGCAAAGGGACCTAACGAAAAGAGACAATAGAGGCATGAATCCTATCCCTGAAGGCTGAACCATGGGGAAACGGAAGAAGTAGGGAAATTCAAAAGTCTACAAGAACATGAAAAATCAAACCTTGAGAGTTCAGTCGCCATTTTTAGCAACAAGTTTGATTCTAAAATTGAACTGAATATAGAATTTAGGCCAAAGACCTAATGAGGTCATTTAGCGCCCAAAGGGAAATTGAGAGTAAAAGGTTTGAAAGGCGTAACAGGAGGAAAACCTCGAAGCAGTTGCCCTATGAATCAATTGTGAGGAGAGGCAAGAAAAGATGGAAGAAAGAGAATATGAACGGAGGTACAGTAAAAGGAACGAAAGGGGTTGCAGCTAGGGGGCCAAAGGCACGCGGCAAAGAACCTTAAGTCATGCCTACAGTGCACCGCGTTTATTCGAAAATTTTATTAGCGAGTTTAAACTGTTGGAAAAAGTGGACGTGATTGAGCACATTAAGCTGAATCAATCCTTGACCTCCTGTGACCTTTTCTAGCGAAAGGTCATCACCACAGGACTCATCGATCACTTAACTGGAAGTGAGGGAGAGAACGGGAATTCTAACAGCTACTGTAGTTCACAAGGTCATCATGAACAAACGCACTGCGCTTTCTTTCCGAGTAAAGGAATATTTAGTACGGGACTTTTGGCAGTTGTAAATAATCTCAAGTCAAGATCACCAACTAGTAGGCGTACTTTTATTATGAATCCCAGTATAATACCCTAAAGGTAGTTTCCATTTTACTTTGAATTAAAACAATGAAGCAAAATTATAGGTTATTTTAGATGTTCTTCATTATTTATGCCATTTCCCTTAATAACAAAAAAAATTCCAAAACTGTTTGAAAGGAGAAAAAAAAAATCATAATTTCAAAATCCTTCCAGGACATAACAAAAAGTAATTAATTCCCTCATTTATTAATGTAATGAATTAAGTCAATTCTCCTTATGACTCGTATCGGTGGACACCGATATCGCAGAGAGAGAGAGAGAGAGAGAGATGAGAGAGGAGAGAGAGAGAGACGAGATGAGAGGAGAGAGAGAGAGAGAGCCTTTCGTAGGATAAACAAAAACTATATCAGCCCTACCACTTCAATATGTTTTTAGTGAAGTTCATTTAAAACGGAAAGACAGTGAATCACTATCAATTAAACATGATAATAATAATAATAATAATAATATAATCTAGTTCCTAATGTGAATGTCCCTAACTTAAAACTGCAAGGATGGTGGAGATACGTGGATGATATTTTTGCTATTCTGCAAGGGATGGAAATAAAATAGAAACTTTTCTAGATGAGCTCAATAATTTTGATAACAATATCCAGTTCACTTTAGAGAAAAGTAACAATAATAAACTGCCCTTTTTTAGACACACTCATAGAAAGAAAAGAAACAGGATATGAATTCAGCACATATAGAAAGCCCACACATTCAAACTCATATATTCATTTCTTCTCTTTTCATAGTCATGATATAAAAATAGGGGTTCTAACAGGTTTATTTCTTAGGGCAATGAGAACGTGTGACCCTTGCAAGATAGAGCAAGAAATAAATTACATCGATAAAAGCTTCGATGCATTAGCATACCCGGAATGGTTCAGAAAAAGGGCACTCAACAAAGCTAGAAAACTATTTTACAGAGCGAATGTGAGAGCGTACATGGAATAAAGAAAATAGAAAATAGTTGCCCTCACTTTTATGCCTAAAAATGAAACAAATCACTTCAAAAATGAAAGAAAAAGTCAATATAAATTTGTATATACCTTCGATAATACCTTAAAAAACAAAGTGTGAAAAATAAAAATAAATTTGGAGGAGAAGACAGTAATATAGATGATGTTAGCGGGGGTATACATAATCAATTGCAATAATTGTATGGAGACAGATACGTGGGGGAATCAGGTAGGGGATAAAAGGACTAGAGGGGGGGGTCCAAAGAAAACATAGAAGGGCAGTACAGCTTAACTCTCAGGGGAGTGCTATAGCTAGACATTGTTGGGAAAAATGACCATAGGATGGATTTCAAAAAACAGTAGGCTTATATACAAAAGCAACAAAATTAGTCACAGGAGGGTAGTAGAAGGTGCACTTATCAGAGAGATTAAAGTAATTGAAGGAAACAAAGGTTTTACCTCAGAAGATCCCATAAGCCGAGCTTTGATATTAAAAGAGGCTAAGATGACCCTGCTGACCTGGAGATTAGGTTTCCTGCCCAACAGACTTTCGGTGACCACACCCTTACCACAAGGGTGAATCCATTGACCATCAGCTCAGGATATCAGAGCGACAAGAGGGAATTGGCAACTCTCAAGAAAACCAGAACAGCCATCGCATAAATGACAGCACAACGAGAAGAAGTTCCAGAAGACTGCTGGGCCTTGACCCAGGCTAACATCCCAAACATCTCTTGAGGAATGGGCCCACAGAAGGGCCTGAAAGTACTCGAGTGTGGAGTAAAACTAAATGTAAATACTTAGAAGTAAACAAGTTTACAAATGAATTTGTGGGTTTCTTTTTCAATCTTCAGAAGAAAACTGAAAGAAGTTTTGTTTGGTTAATAATAATAATAATAATAATAATAACAATAATAATAATAATAATAATAATAATAATAATAACTAATAATAATAATATAATAATAATAAGAGAGTAGCAAGTTATTTACTACATTTAAATAATGCCGAAAGTAGACCGACTTAAGCCAGAAAACCAAAAGCGCTGGATAATAAAAAAGAAAAAAATTGTGCTAAAAGTAACAACAACAACTAATAGCAACAACCAAAACAACAACAGCCACAACAATACTTACAAAAAATGAAAACAGTCAAATTCATTCGGGGTACTGCAAGCAAATTCCCATCAACAACAAGAACTTCCTTCAATGAACCTCCCACCAGAAGCCCTCAAGATATTCCGAATGCGTTGTGATTTTCAGGAATCCATTTGTATTTAGACTTGGAATTTATCGGAGATTCCAGATATGAAGGAATTCCACAACTCTCATAAACTGTGAATGCATTCCTTGTGTGTCTGTGGGTGACCTTTGTGTTGCTGATCAAAGCTAACATGGTGGAGAAACAAATATTAATATACGGGATTAGATACAATCACATACGAGAAATTGTAGGTTTCCCATATGGGAATCTCTCTCTCTCTCTCCTCTCTCTATCTCTCTCTCTCTCTCTCTCTCTCTCACACACACACACACACACACACATATGTATATACACAGAAACACACACTCACTCTCTCTCGCCCTCTCTGACTCGACGAACACATGACGCCTCTCAGTGAAAATGAATGGAGAGAGAGAGAGAGAGAGAGGACCTTCATTGAGAAACACAAGACGTTTACTTGCCTCTGCTACGTCGTCTCTTGGAGCTGAGAGAGAGAGAGAGAGAGAGAGAGAGAGAGAGAGAGAGAGAGAGAGAGAGAGAGAGAGTAGGGAATTTCATGGTTGCATATTTTGATTTTTTACGAATGGAAAGTATGTGTGTGTATGAGAGAGAGAGAGAGAGAGAGAGAGAGAGAGAGAGAGAGAGAGAGAGAGAGACAGAGACAGAGAGAGGAATTTCATGGTTACATATTGCGATTTTTTTTCGAATGGAGAGAGAGAGAAAGAGAGAGAGAGAGAGAGAGAGAGAGAGAGAGAGAGGAATTTTAACAAATAAAGGCTACAAAGAAAGAGCGAGAGAAGGAAATGCGTGTACAGAAAGAGAGGATAACTGCGTACAGAGAGAGAGAGAGAGAGAGAGGGAACGGCTTTTTTATGCTTGCCTGAAAAGAAAGGAAGCGAAAAAAGCTTCATGTAATACCCCTGATCCTCTGAGGAGAGGTGATCTTTCAGGGAATTAGGTCTTACTTAAAGATGAAGTGATTACCGCGATGCATCAGAGCATCTTAGAGCGAATTTCCTCTCGAGACTTGAGTCTGTCTTCCAGAGAGAGAGAGAGAGAGAGAGAGAGAGAGAGAGAGAGGGAGAGAGAGAGAGAATTGCTCTTTCCTGAATAAAGCACAAAGGAAAAAATTGCATTTTCATGAGAGCTTGTGATGAACAACTGTGGAAAATGGTGGAAGCAATTCGTCCGATCTTCTTACGAGAGGTTATCCTTCAGGGATTTTTCTTTCTTTTACTTATCCTCCAAGGAATTGGTCTTAGTCCAGATAAAGTGATGACCGCAATGCATCACAGCATCCAAGAGTCATTCTCCTCTGTGACCTGGAAGAAACTCTTTCGGTGACTAAAAAAAAAAAAAAAATAAAGATTTCCCCCCAAATAAAATATATATAAAACTACGTCAAGATTTGAAGAACATGCAAATGAAAGGCTTTTAATAAGTTAATCAAACCGAGTATAAGTGACGACATTCCTACTAAAAGTAAATAAGGAAAAAGGTTTCTGAGCACATAGCCTCCACTTTCAGCCCCCATCCCCAAGCACCCAAAAATCTCATGAAATAAATAAAAAGTTATTTAAATAAACCTTATGAGCAATAGTGCCAGAGAAGTTGTCCCAACATAAAGATCCTTCATAGCACCAACCACCCCCCAAATCAGCTCCCCCCCCCCACACAAAAAAAAAAAAAAAAAAAAAAACAAAAAAAAAAAAAAAAAAAAAAAAACAGAGAAATGAAACCCAACCACTTGGTCAGATGGATTAACAAAAATGAAAATAACATTCTTTACAATCCAGTTACTGACCTGCGACATATATTATGTACAGAATGGCATTTGGACTTTAATGAACGTTATTATTTTTTGTTTTACTATATTTTTAATTTTGGTGGAAGGGGGTTATACCCGACACGTGCACATTAGACTGGAGTATGGTAAAGCGTTGAAGTTAAAAGAACCCTTGTGTGGACCTCTGGACTCTGTTACTGAATTTTTTAGATACCATACTCCTGTTTTTGGTGATTTAGAAATCACAAAGAACAAAAGTCAGTAGAATTTCATGGGCAGATTTTAAATGGAAGCAGAGACACAAACACCCTGACACCAACCTCAACCACGCATGCGCAAACGCCAAGAAAAAATATGGCGCATCTGAGTGAAAATGATTAGAGGCTCAACAGAAAGAGAGAGACACGTAGCGCTCTAATGTCCACATTACGAGAGCGATGTCTCCTGAATACGGCGCAGTGGACAGGCGCTGCCTCTGGGGCACAGAGAGAGAGAGAGAGAGAGAGAGAGAGAGAGAGAGAGAGATATTCCCAGTGACCCCTTAAACCATTCAAAAGAAAAAAATAAGCTTTATTTTTTCTTTGTGCAGTAATTTTTGCCTTTCGCAAAGGACTTATTTTCGTTCAACAGGTGTCAAAAAAAAACTCTTAATTAAAAACTGTTTTATGATTCTAAATTCCCCGTCAAAACGAATAAGACGACGAAGAAAAACAAAAAAGGGCAGAAGGAAATCATAGTGTCTGACAATAATTATAAAAACAAAAAGGAAAAAGGATAAGTAACGTCAGATATTAATTACTTTCATCACTCGGTTTTTGTAGAACATTCCTGACAGAGTATATAATAAAAACGAACTTCAAATACGCAACAGTTTACGTGCATTTGAATATGAGTGGTTCCTGGACGTAAAAAGTATAAAGAAACAAAATTCTTTTAGAAAAGTGTCCTGATAAAAATTTTAAACTAACGTAGGAAAGATCAACTAAGACGAATATTAAACCAGAGGAAGACGGAACACAAAGGATGAAATACACAGGGGAACATCATCATATAACTGACGGTAACTTTGCCCTCAGGGATTCATTGGCAGATGACAAGATGAAGGGGACACGAGAAAGGGAATTAAACGAAGAACTTGAGAGAGAGAGAGAGAGAGAGAGAGAGAGAGAGAGAGAGAGAGAGAGAGAGAGAGAGTTCGCGAGTTCGCTTGATGACTTGAACATGGGAAAGTGAATGAAATGAAGACCACATTGCTCTATGAGTGTTGCTGTTCATTTTATTTCAAACACTGCTTTTATGTACTGTCATTATTACCTCTCAAAACAAAATCAGTGAAATCGAATTAAGTTTTGTTTGTTTATATACATACATACATATACACACATACACACACACACACACACACACACACATATATATATAGATATATATATATATATATATATATATATATTATATATGCTATAATATATGCACAATATATGATTTTTTTATCACATCATCGTGATTCATATACATGCATTAAGCTATAAATGTCTTTTATTATCCAATTCGCTCTACCTCGGAATTAATATACTATTGCATTTGATGTTAAACCGAAAGGGTTCTTTTTTATATACATACATACATACAGACATATACATAATATATATATAATATATAGCATATTATAGATATATATGTGTGTGTGTGTGTGTGTGTGAATTTTTTTCACATCACCGTGATTCATACATGCATTAAGCTACAAATGTCCTTTATTATGCAATTCGCTCTACCTCGGAATTAATGTACTTTCATATATGTTAACCGAAGGGATATTTTTTTTTGAGTTGATAATAAATTTCGTCCTCTCGTGTATTCTAATCAGCGGACAGAGGGGAAATCAGGACTTCAGTGACATTTCTAGATATAACAAACAATACTCTAATGACGTCAATAAAGAAATATGCCGAGAGTAAACATTTCCCTTAAACCATACTTTCCTTCCAGTCTCTAGATACCATGTGGGCATACTACTTATCTAAATGACGGATGGTAGAGATATCCGAAAAAAATCTTAATTAATAGTCGCATTATTTCAAAATCGGCAGCTCATCAGGACCACATACAATTCGACTTGGGGCCCCAGTCAGTTATCAAGCACTGACGGAGGCTTTGATGGATGAGTCATCAAACTGGTATTCAGATTTTTTTCGGTGAATTTCTGGACATTAAGAAATGGAAAATCAAGGTTTCCATGAGACTTAAAAAACTAATATGAACGGAGAAAAAAAGGGTGGGAGGGGGCGGGAAGGAGGAAATATGACGAGGTCAGACGATGTCAGTGTACCTAGGAATAGGAATTTTATACTAAGAAAAGTAAAAAATAAAAAAAAAAGTGCTGTCAAAGCACATTTTGGATGAGTTAGAGGGTGCGCAATGATAGGCAGGAAGTTAAAATATAACAAGCCAATTACATCAATTTGACCAAAATAATCATGAATACAGTAATTACGGTGGGGAATAAACACCTTTTTAATAAAAGCTAATACCATCAAATATTCGCGTGAAGTAGGTCTTAAAACCTACACGCCCCTCCCCCCCCCCCTCCGGGGGAGTATACAAGGTATAACATAATTTTACTGTAAAAATACAGATTCAGAGAGATCCCTTGCATATGGTTCTTGTCATTCCCCTGAAATCTCGACCGATTAAGCAAACAAATTTCTTCAAAGCTTTCCCATATCTTCTCGCTCCCTCTTCACGCAAACACACACACACACACACAAGTATAATCGTCTTTCTGGAACTCACACGGAGGAGAATTACGCGTAATACCAAGAATTACGGACGAAATTACGCCCGAAGTTGTTCTTCCGAGGAGGAATTGCGTGGGAGCTCCCGGGTCTTCGAAGGAGTCCCCAAGACTCCTTCGGGAATTTTTCAAGGCTCGCTGATCTTGAGCTGCGACTTCGGCTTCAGTCGCTCGTTTGAGAAATTAAAATTTAAGAGGAGTTTCACATCTCTTCGTCTTGAAGCTTGGTATTCTAGTCTATGCCACTGAAATGAAAACGAAGGTAGAGAGAGAGAGAGAGAGAGAGAGAGAGAGAGAGAGAGAGAGAGAGATCCAGGATGTTTGCGCTTAATATGTGAATTTGTTTGCTTTTGCTGGAGTGTGCATTTGTCAATAAGTACATCTGCATTATACATCTTGCGATCCAGTCAACTGTTACATACAATCAGCTCACTTACCCAGTCAAGAGACGCTTTTAACTCATCTGTTTTGTCAGCATTTCGTAACTCTTGTGCCTCAGGGAAATTGGTATAATATCTCAGCAATCATTTCCAAATGGCCTCAGAGTTTTGTAGGTCAGACCAATCTCCCTTCTCTGTTTATCCTAATTCAAGAGCAATTAAGAAAACAAACTTCTTCAAACCACTTAATTTTTCTTATCACGTTCCAAACGCTTCCTGTATCTCAACTGGAACTCAAAAGGAGATTTAAACGGTTATTAGAGCAATTTTTAACTTCTTTTGCCCTGAAGTTGTTTGTTCGAGTATGGAAATAGTCAAGTACGCCACGTTAAGCCTTCTACCGATATATATATAATAATATATATATAATATATATATATAATATATATATATATGATATATATATATATAATACTTAGCAAAGTCTCGGAAATTTTGATGAAACAAAGGCTATGTCTCTGATTGTATGTTTTTTTTTTTATCTATTATTTCTGATGTTACTGCATCAATACATACATACAAACGTATGTGTGTATGGAGTTCTGTATGAGAGAGAGAGAGAGAGAGAGAGAGAGAGAGTAAAATAGCTTAGTATAGCACATGGCTTCGGAGCAAGGTCTTCCAAGCAGGAAAAGTGACCTATAGCTAATTACACATTCTCTTAAAAAAGAGAGAAAGAAAAACTCTCAGGCACCGATCAAGCAGTCTTAAACAGCTATTAATTAATTAATAGGGAAGCGGGTTCAAGATCTTCTTCCAAAAGATAAAACTTGAAGAACCGGAAACAAAAAAAGATCAATCAAACTGGGGCGATCGTTTTATTCAGTTCGGTGTTTGGTCCAGTCTTGGATTTCTTACCAAGCAAACAAAACTAAGGAAATGCCAAGAACCTTGTGGACTCTCGCCTTCCAAAGTAACTCCCCAAAGAATTTATTAAGGGACCAACAACCACTGCATGTGCATGATATTCTGTCCCCTGCTTTTGTTCACCTCATGTGAACCGTTCTACCCACAGAAAAAATCATTAAATACCTGAAATGTCGTTCTGTCAAAATAAAGGACAGACGAACAGTGCGACGATTAATTCCTCTCGACACAATTAACTGGACATAAGATAATTAAACCTAATTCCTTCTAGTAAAAAGAGAAAACGAGTACAACGACCAATTTGTCTCACCAACCAATTCGTCCCACCAACTAATTCGTCCCACCAACCAATTCGATTCCCCATCCATTTCGTCCCACTAACCAATTCGCCCCACCAACCAATTCGTCCCATCAACCATTTCGTCCTTCCAGCCAATTCGTCCCACCAACTAATTCGTCCCTCCAGCCAATTCATCCCTCCAACTAATTCGTCCCACCAACCATTTCGTCCCTCAATTCGCTCCTCTAGCCAATTTCTCCCACCAACCATTTTGTTCCTCAAGCCAATTCGTCCCCCCAACTAATTCGTCCCTCCAGCCAATCCATCCCTCCAACCAATTCGTCCCACCAACCATTTCGTCCCTTAAGCCAATTCGTCCCAACAACCAGTTCGCCCCTCTAGCCAATTTGTCCCACCAACCATTTTGTTCCTCAAGCCAATTCGCCCCTCCAGCCAATTCGTCCCTCAAGCCAATTCGTGCCACCAACCGACTCGTCCCACCAACCCATTCGTCCTACTAACCAATTTATCCCACCCAGAAAAACCCCTCAGTTTCTCTTTCCTTCTCCCGAGATAAGGGAGCCTCCTCCTCCTTATGACCTCTTTGCGGGTTTTCATCCGTTCTAACGACTGACACTTGTCCCACGGAGCCGCCATCATCCTGGAACGCCTTCTACACAAAAGCCGAAGAAGAGGAGATGCTGCTGATGCTGCCGAGGTGGGGATAAAACAGCCATTATTGGTGAGGAAAGAATGGCGCTAAATCTTCGGGAGAGGCTGAACTCTGTGGCACAAAGGATGCTACGTCGAGAGCGGTGGTAGTACTACTATGGTAGTATCAGAACTTGGAGGAGGAGGAGGAGGAGGAGGAGGATGTTTAAAAAGGGTGCTCGATTATGTTGGCTTTCTTGCGCACAGGTCTGAGAAGAGTTATGTGACGTAGAGCCTTTGAGTCTGGAAACTTGGGTGAAGAGGCAGTGAACAGATAGATATACGTGAGGACGGCGACCCAAAGATGGACAGAGAGAGAGAGAGAGAGAGAGAGAGATACATTACCAAGTTAATCTAATTATACTGACAATTTAGGTAATGATGTAAGAGAAGTAAAAGCCTGGGGAAGACAATAAATAGGCTAATAAATGAAGTATTAATTTAAAAAAAAACAGCCTTAACGAGAGAAAAATTAACAATAATTTGAGAAACCGAATCTGGATTTACATTTTAAAAGAATAAAATCACACAATACGCGGGGATATTTCAATAACGCAAATAAATAAATAAATAATAATAAAATAAATTATAATGCAAATTTGAGAACGTTAGGAGTGTTTGAAAAAAGGGTCGAGACTGACATAGAATCCCTGGGAATTGTCTAGATATGAGGGTATATGCAAATGACAGAGTTATTATGTTAATAAATACCACACCAGGAGTCGCAGAAAAATACACATACATACATACATACATACGCACATGCTTACATAAGTGTGGTAATATATAAAATATATATAGATATATATATCATATATATATATATATTATAATATATATATATACATATATATATATATAAACAAATACTCTAGAAGTAATTACTTTACAGGCAAGGCTCTGAATTCCACCTCCAGCAAGTTTCCGATGAATGTGTTCATCCCCTTCGAATTAAGCTCTGGGGGGCCATTTGTCCTCCCACAGTTGAGCGCAGCTTCCTCCCAAAATATATATAAAAGAAAAGAAAATTTTTTAATCTCATTTATCTTCATTGCAAGGCCCTTGCAGGGCAATCTCCCAAAGCACACCGTTCTTGAAGGCACGATGTGAATGGGAACATTCTTCAGTCTGTTCTTGTGTAAACGGCTGATGCTCTGTTTCGGATTAACATCATTATCCCTGGAGGAGGGAGGATTCCTCCTCCTCCTCCTCCTCTTCCTCATTATATGCAGTTTCCTTCCTCAAAACTTTTTCTTGTATTATCGTACTTATTGTCGTTTTATCTTTTATATTATATTTTACCCTCGTAAGTTGTAATACTTGATGTCCTAAGCTAAGGCCTTATCTTTTCTTTATCATTTGTTAATTATATGCACTAGTCTCTCTCTCTCTCTCCTTTGTCTACCCGTAATTGCATGAAAGGCAGCACGTATGCTGAATGCGAATGCAAATAAAAGAATCAAGAAACTGCAATGAAATGCTGTTGTGCCGGAAGGGGAGAAAAAGGCGGAGACAAAGTTCAGGCGAAAATGTCAGAAAAGAGCCTAAATGGAATCAACTGTTTTGAGACGGAAAGAATGGAGGACGATAAGCTGCTGAAGAAGAATGTATAATTCGGAAGTAATATTAAGCAAACAAGCATCCACATAAGTGGGATCAAGGCGTAGGGGGTAGCGGGGGTGGGGGCGGGGGGGGGGGGGAGGGGGGGAGGGGGGTTCCGCTGTTGGGTTGTGTAGTCTCCTGTGATCGGGAATGAAATGACGAACGATCTAGAGGCTTTCTGCAAAAAATTTCAACCATTAAGATTCCTTACAATACAGGTGGAACGGAAATTTCATATAAATACATGTATATATATATATATATATATATATATATTATATATATATATATATATATATGATATATATATATATATCTAGAGGCATGTAGTTAAGTAGTTATAAAATCATATATTTCACAAGTAAATAGGACTTAAGGGCCTTTTTCCATTATAAACATAAACGCTCCCCCCCCCCCCTCTCTCTCTCTCTCTCTCTCTACACACACACACGCACACACACCAAAGTATAACTAAATGCTAATGAAAATGGTTATGGAAACTGAATAACGCCCTCCAGACCTTTAAAGGAAAGGCAGGAAAGACCTATCATCAGACGACTCTTCACCCCCCACCCCGTTTTCTCTCTCTCTCTCTCTCTCTCTCTCTCTGTGGCTTCATTATCGACTACTTTTTGCCTTCATTTTTTCCCATTTACCCCTCTGCTCCTCCTCTCCACCCCTTCTTTTATTTTCTTTTATTCTTCTTCTTCTTCTTCCCAGTGTAAACAAACCGAGAGCTTCCAGCGCCATAAAGGCTTCGGAGCGACTGGCATAACAATTTTCTTTATTTTCTGGGTTAGTTTCGGGTCTCATATTTCGGGATATATCACGACTTCTTGATGCTGGAATTTGATATGCCTCTTAAATCTAAATCTCTAAATTCTATAATAAGATATTTGGATTAAATTCTATGGTAAAATATTAGGATTAAATTTTATTGTAAGATATTTGGATTAAACTCTATAGTAAGATATTAGGATTTAATTCTATAGTACGAGATTAGGATTAAATTCTATAGTAACATATTAGGATTAAATTTTATAATAATATATTAGGACTAATTTCATTAGTAAGATATTAGGATTTAATTCTATAGTAAGATATTTGGATTGGCTTCTATAGTAAGATATTAGGATTAAATTCTATAGTGAGATATTAGGATTACGAACCTACTGACGTTCCTGGTTTATGCTGAACTAATTAAGCTGAGCTGTAAAATATAAGCTCTAAAGCATCCAACAGCTTAAAAGTGACATTCAATTGAAAACCTTACTAAGCTTTAACAAAACCGCTCGGTTTTATATCACCTGCATAAAAGTCTCCCACCGCAGATGGGGACTTCGGAGATAAAATAATCCCTTCCAATCTAAGAGAGAGAGAGAGAGAGAGAGAGAGAGAGAAGGGGGCGGGGGGGGGAGCAAAATAAACTTCCACCCCAAAAAGCATCCCAATTTTAAGAATGAGGGACGGTAATAGAAACGGTCCCCGTTTTTGTAACCGTTCGACGGCTGAATTCTTTAATCTATTTCCTCTTTCTTCTTCTTCTTCTTTGTTGCATTTCAATGAGGCGATTCGCCTCCTAGATTGGGAAAAAGATCCTTCGACTGGCGCGACTCCCCGAGAGTCCTATAGGAGCTTAGGGTCCTTCCACCGATGACTTCCTCACAAAGGATCCGATGGGAAGCTTCAGATTAAGAGATGAGAGGAGAATGTTATGTCTTTCTTTTTATTTTTTTCTTATGTAGATCTACTTTAAAGATGCAGTTTTTATCTTCTGGGAAATGAAAGTCTTCGAGTGATATGAATGAAAGCGTATTTCTCTCTCTCTCTCTCTCTCTCTCTCTCTCTCTCTCTCTCTCACACACACACACACACACACACACATATATATACATACAAGCACACACATTTAAAGACATATCAATTTCGGTGACGTCAGTTCTGCTTTGTGAACTCAAAACTGACAGTCAGAGCGTTCCATCATTGTTCTTAGAAAAAGGGATTTGCATAACATCTGCTCACTACGTAGTTATAAACTGACTCAAGACCTTCGAAGTGACACCTACACCCTGTATATGGCTGATGCCGCCAAAGGAAAAAAATCATTACACAAACATCAAGTAGGGAATATTTGAAGGACCTTTACACCGATATGAAAGTACAACGAAGAATTGAGTTACATGGTGATAAGAAATGACGCTAAAAGTTTGGGATGCTAATAATGATTGGTTACATTATTTAGAACAGGAAATTGGACACTAACATAAAAAGTAATGCATACACAATGTGCTGGTATTTAAATCAAATCCACAAACGATTACATTGTGGATTTACAGATGAAATTCCTACTGATAGGATGAAAATATGTACTTAGTAGATTTATTATGTTTCCGACATCCTCTCTTGTTTTGCAATTAATCCCAGATAGCCAATGCTTTACGTATTAGTGTCATCTTGTAAGCATAAACTGAATAGATTCTATTATGTAATTAAGTTGCCTGACTCCAAAATGAGTTCCTACTCATTTCGTCTCTTATCGAAGTCTTCAATGAAGTACAACGAAAAATTTAAGTTTCGATGTCTATCAGAATCTCTGCGATATGTTAGGCTTAATGCCAGCAACAACTGAACGTACCATGATGATCAACTTCCACATTACGTCCAGACCCACTGGCGGTTAAACAAGTTGAGTCAATTATTTAAAATCTGAACATTCAAATTCAAATAAAAAATATTAAGAAATATTTATAATTGAGTGCGAATTGAGGAATTACGTTATGGGACCCCCATTACAAACCTATACATCGTCTTGGATGATGATTTCTGCTATTGGTGAAAAAAAAAAAAAAAAAAGACTCAGATGTGACCTGGGAACGACTCACTGCCATTTAGAAATTTACTGTGAATGGAGTGAAAACCAAACTGATAAAGAAAAAAAAAGCTGAGAGAGAGAGAAAGAGAGAGAGAGAGAGAGAGAGAATTTACAATGGGGCGAATTTCAAAACTTCTGAGCGCTTCTAATAGCGGCCATCGCTCGTTCTCAGCGATAAAGACAGCGACAGGTGGCGTATGAGTAATACCGAGTGCGGAGGGACGATAAAATAATGATGACTATTTTGAACCCTTACTGAAATGGAAGAAATGCGAGTAATGAATTGTTCAGGTTGTACGTTCAATTAACATATGTTACATTACTTTTATAATCCCGGAGGTACATAATGTATAATATACCAGTGAAAATAAACAGAGAAATAAAGAAATATGCTTTACTTGGCAGCTAGTCAATTGTGGCTGGTCGCAGACACTGTAATGGTATGTGGCTGACAATGTCGTGTATATATATTAATATATATATGTATAGTACTGGTAATCTTCTTAGGCACGAAGATATAGTAATTCAGTTGTATTCCACATAGGAAAATGAAAAAAGGTATATCTCAGAAAATGCCCATTTTCTGAGAAAATGGGCATTTTCTGAGATATACCTTTTTTCATTTTCTTATGTGGAATACAACTGAATATATATATATAATATATATATAGATATATATATATATATATATATATATATATATATATATATGTGTGTGTGTGTGTGTGTGTGTGTGTGTATGTGTGTGCATACATTCATATAAACATACATACATACATACACACACAAAAAGGGTATAAGATGAACAAAGGCGAACCGCACACACACACGCAAACACACAGAGAGACAGAGAGAGACAGACAGACAGACAGACGAGGGCAGCTGTTTCAATGATAGAAGATAGTAAGACAAACAGGCGTGACGACTTAATTTGTTGTTCATGACAAAGTAACTACTAACGTCTTTAACCCGCCTCATGTAGCACTAAGAACGCATATCGAAGCAACCAACTTACGCACATGGGTATGAAGTAAGGTTTCCGTGTCTGATAACGTTCGGTTATCTTATTCATATGTGCGTTGATAAAGGCATGCGCACGTTTAACACACACACACATACACAGTTATATAAATACACACACACACACGCACACACACACACACACACACACACACACATATATATATATATATATATATATATATATATTTCCATAAATTTATATGTTTAATATACACACAGTTCCCTGATTGGATTCGAACCTCTGCGCACAGTAGTACTAAGATTATATACGTACAGATATACAAGCATACATACATATGTATACAAACATTAATGCTCTGCTTCCAATGGCTGCATTCATCACAGTAATGCTCCATTTAAAGCTACAGCCATCAAATTCCAATCCTTGTGGATGCGTTCATTAAGTTTGCAGATAAATCTCGTTCATAACCATTCATTACTTAATCAAACTAATGCGCCGTAAGTTAATTAAGTCGATATCAGCAACCGTGGATAAAAATGTATCTTCCGGCCACGCCCTCTCTCTCTCTTTCTCTGATAAATGAACGAGAAAGCAAAAGCGAACTATTTCATTAATTTGCAAAATCAGATAGATCAAGCGCAAGTGGGGAGTGTTCATTAAGTCCGGTAACACAAATTTGAAAGGGCTAGTGGGTTCGTTCATTTGGTTTGTAAAGCCGAGCAGCAATTGGTTCGTTCATGAGTGTCGTGATATTATAATATAATTATGTAAGGGTGGTGGAAATGGTAAAGTTCATTAAGTTTATCAAAGTAATAACAGTCGTAATTGTTTACTTCCTTATTTTCAAATGCCTTTTTTTTTAATTACGCTAATAAGGCACCAAATAAGCACACACAAACACAGACGGACAAAAGAGTTCACAAACACAGATACACAATAAAAAAAATGTCGCAAAAGAAGGATACTGTTTTCATTCACCCCTACTATAATTATATTTAATGAAAGCGTCACCGTCTTCAAGAACTTCTTATAGAAGTAAAACTAGAAGATCAACAGCAATCAGACCTCAGCTGCTGGCAGAAGTGTTGCTCGATATGCGAGGACAAACAGCCCTGGCTAATATCTATATACTTACTCTGGAGGCCGGTCATAGGTACGGCTGCACCATATATAGATATATCTATATATATATATATATATATCATATATATAAATATATTATATATTGATATATATATATATATATAGTATATATATATATATACTATACATATATGTATATATAATATGTTATATATATTATTATATATATATATATATATATATATATATATATATATATATATGTATATATATGTGTCTATATATAAGATATAATATATATATATATAGATATATATATATATACTGGTATTATATACATATATATATATAGAATAATATATATATATATCATATATATATATATAGATATCACACATATATGCATGCATATATATATATTGTTACGTATGAGCCTCGGCCTTGAAGGGGCTCAAATACGTAAACAGAAATAGTGGAGGGAAAAGCAGAATAAATTACTTGAACTTACGTAAAAGGATTTATAGTGATAATTTACTCTAGAGGAAAAAGGTCGCCAGAAACTCAGCTAATTACTTTACATCTATTTATTTACAAGAGGCCGTTTACTGGCCTGGAGGAAGAGTAAATGCAGCTGGTCCACACGTGGACTAATCTTTCTCTCACAAGGGAATGATAGTTGGCTTAAAATGAGATTCACGTAAAAGCTGGTTTCGAAATCTTGCGGTAATGCAACACTTGCGGGCACAAAGACTTAGACACGTGACTCAGGGAATCTGGAAAAAGATCCCAGATTAGACAAGATAAAAAAAAGGACTTCTTGCACAAGTTATGATTATTCAGTTCTCTAACACTGGGGAAAAGGCACTCTAGTGTTTAACTGAGATAAGCAATGACTTCATTTGTCTGGGACGATCACACAAGGGAAGCATGCGGCCATGAGGCAGTGAGAGGAAACAAAGGGATATTCAATTGAGTAGAAGTTTGAATTATGAAAATGGGGAGTAAATAGACACTAGGAAATAAGGAACTGGAAATATGCTGTTTCACAAGACGTACCTGGATGCCATGATCAGTGGACCTTTGTAGAAATGCGGCATCGGCTTTTGTCTCAGGTCTGGGGCCCTGGGCGCGCCAGTAACGCCTCGTTAGGCTTAAGTGGGAAGGCTCGTGGCCAGGACATCCGTCGGAGGTCACAACTGGAGCTGACTGAGGGCGACGGCAGGTGTGTTTCCTGGGTGTTGGGGGTCAGCTTAACCCCCCAAGAGCAGGGCAATCCTGGAAACAAAACATACAGCCAGCAGAGGGTTCACAGGAAAAAGAGCTTAAGACGTAGGTCTAATAAGTACCAGTCTACCTACATCCTTCCCTTTGGGATACGTCCCTAAAGCTGACAATAGTCTATTTTCCCCTTCCTAGCAGGAAATTCCTATCTCTGGCTGGCTAGCTTTGGTTTCCCGCCTAAATCAGCTGATATTTGGAGGAATATGGCTGCCGTTTTACAAATCAAAATATTTAACTAAAAGCTGGGTAGACAAGGAGATCAATAAACGTAGAAATATATATATATGCTGGACCATACGAGAGCAAACTCATTCGTAGTACTGCATAGTATATACACACACATATATACATACATATGCAAACGTTTATACACTCCTAATATATATATATATATATATATATATATATATATATATATATATATATATATATATATATGTATATATATATATATATATGACTGGTAAAAATGTTCTGTTACAACATAATTAAATCTAATAAAAGGAGCACATAAAAACACCAAAATATAGAGAGAAAAGTACTATATTTCAGAGACTGCTGTCTCCCTCTTCAGGTAGATGGATGAGAAAAGTTTACAGAAAAGGTGGTATTTATACCAAGAGGTCCATCCACAGGCAAGCCAATTTAGGTCAACCCCGCTGATAATCTTCCTTTAATCTTCTTAAGCGTTGGTTGAATTAAAATCTTGTCGATCGTATCTGAAATCCATGCTCCTTTTGAGATGTTCATTACCTGCCTCTCTTTTATTAAGGCCGATTCCATCATTTGATTCTTGTACCGGCAGTTGCTGCTATATACAGTTTACTGAGGTACGAGGTACAGTACCTTTGTATATAGCATAAAGACACGTCACTTTGTTCTTTGCCTCTTCTTGACTTTTTTTCCACCGTGCTGACACGGAACGGCGGGACTCTGCTTGAGCAAGGTATTTTCCTCATTTTTAATATTTTTATATTTATATATACATATATTCTGTTTTAATGTTTTTATTCGTAATTTTACTTAGAAATATTTTACTTTTTTATGATTTTACATTTCCTTTTCTTGAATATGTTATGTATTGATGTAATACTCATTCTTCGAGATTTTTTAATTCGTAATTTTACTTAGAAATAACTTTAATTTATAATAATTTTACGTTAACATTCCTAATTGTTTGGTAATGATGTAATATTTATTTCTTGCCTTTAGCCTGAAGATGGGACTTTGTCTCGAAACGTCGCTAGCAATAAAGAATCATGTAATGTGCCATGTCCTTCCGTATCCCGTACCATAATGTATATATATATATATATATAATATATATATATATATATATATATATATATATATATATATATATTTTCATATGAATAGTTCAACAAAAAAAAACCAGTGGGGACTTTGACAAAATGGGTAATATCATTTGGTCTCAAAGTATCGTATATAGCCTCAAATCGTCTTGGCTATGTTATTTTTACGGAAACCACACACGTGTTACTGTAACACATATATAAACAATAATAAGTATTATGATAGTAGTGGAAGCAGAGTGCTAAAAACATATAATCTTAAACATAGGCCTAATCATTAAAATCCCCCGGAGTAAAATCGCTAATTTAAATTACCCCACCCCAACCAAAATGAGGAAATACAACTCTGGAAAGCCCAATTTAGAAGACGAAATTCGTATTCTACGTTTCGCAGACGTCCTGCTACAGCGAAGGTTTCGAAATCACAAGTGAAGGAAAAATGGATTATGTGGGGAAACACATTTCTTTCACAGCCTAACAACCGACTGAAAGAAATAGATAATTATAACAAAGGAATCACGATGGTCAGTCGCTATCAGGAGAAGGCAATAAGATATATAATATATAAAGAAACTTTAACACACGCGCACACACACAAACATACACACACACACACACACACACACACACACACACATATATATATATATATATATATATATATATATATATAATATCGATTTCGTTTGAGATTATTAGTGCTCGCACTTTTTCACTAGCTGAGCGCCTCAAAAAGAAAGAAAAAAAGTGAAACCAAAAATTCACCGTAGCACAGAGGGAGCACTGCAATCAGTAGCCTTATATATTTGATTTGATTTTCTGTACAGGAAATTTCTATGTTAAATTCAGTCTAGCTCTAAGAGTGACCATCGCTTGTGACGCTTTTTATGGAAGAAACCATAATTCTAGATTTGATTTTAGTCTAGAGACTTCAAAAGTTAGAAAAAGTCTAAAGTAAAAGCTTCATCGGATCTGAATCTCAGGCCGTGTCCCCTGTACCAGGTAAGCAAGGAAGCTCTGGCTTCTTCTTCTTCTTCTTCTTCTTCTTCTTCTTCTTCTTCCCTTTCCTCAAACGGCAGTTGTGCCTCTGTCCAGGATACAGTCACCAAACACCAACACTCACTATGCATTCCCACTCATTAAACACTCACAGTTACTGTACACTCACACTTAGTAGCACTAAACACTCACTGGGCACTCACTATACACTAAAAACTCATAAAATACAAAAGACTCACTAAATACTCACTGTACCCTAAACACTTGATAAACATTCACTAAACACTCACTTAAATCTATACATTCATTAAGCACTGAACACTCACAAAACATTCCCTAATCACTCACTAATTAAACCCCTAATCACTCATTAAACACTAAACAGTGACTGAACATTCACTAGTGACTCATTAAACATTCACTAAACACTTTGAAACTTAACATTCCCTAAAGACTAATATTCACAAATCATTCATTAAACCCTAAACACTCATTAACACTTACACGCATAACATTCTTTAAAACCTAAACACTCGCTGAACATTCATTGAATACTTCAACTCTCTCTCTCTCTCTCTCTCTCTCCTCTCTCTCTCTCTCTCTCTCTCTCTCTCTCTCTCTCGTGCTTTTTCAGTCTCATTTGTCGAACGATTTCTGTTTCATTATCAAAATTAAATAGAAAATAAAAACTTCTTGAGAAAAGTATGAAGAAATCACGATTATTTTTCAACAGTGGCTAATCTCAACATAAAAATTCTGTATACGGGAAAATCAATCAAAGAAAGATGCCTAGAGATCATTGCGTTCGTCATGTGCTACTGATTGATATGTTAATCCCTCTTGATTTCAATGCAAAATAAAATCTGCTATATCAAAGTAAAAAGGTTCTCAATAGAAACTTACTCCTACTTATGAATTTATTATTGTAAATGTCCATAACAATTTGCAATATCAAGCGTAAAAAATAAATTAAATCAGGAAATATTAACAGATTGCAAACAAGACAAGATTACGAATTGTATTTATGAAAGAATAAAAAACCCTTAGTTACATTCAAAACAGTTTACTGAATACACTGACTGTTAACAGTTACTTTCAGTCGAAACTGATAAAGTTTTCCGGCTGAGATAATGAAATAAAAGCAGAATTATTTACCAAAATCTGAATGAGAAACTCCAATCAAACAAACAAAGAACTAGAAAACAAATCCCCTGCAAAACTATTTCTGCCTTACGACATCTTTTATGAAAGAAATCAAAATGGCCAAGGGGGGAGGGGTGGTTATAGATTCATCCAGTAAAAATAAATAAATGTTAAAACACAAAAGAAAGCGAAGATTTTCGGAGAACTTATGAAAAGGGTCAGACAGAAAAGAGAAATTTAAAAAACGAGCGAAGAACAATGAAAAAGCCTAATTACAGCGATAATGAGTGTGTGGGTGTTGATAGAGAGAGAAGAGAGAGAGAGAGAGAGAGAGAGAGAGAGGAGCAATTTCATAACATTTCAGGCGAACTTTTAATTAAGACCACGTGGTTTCCTTCCCATAAATGAATGATGTTGAAGTCGCAAATAGAGAGATTCAAGGAAAACAAATTGGGGATTTTATTTTCTTTTTTTTTTTCTTCCTTTTAATCCCCGCCAACTGGCACGACTTTTTCCCCAAAAGCAAATATTTCCCCAGACTCGGAAGCAAATACCTGAAGTGAATTAATATGGAGCGAAGACGAAGGAGCGCCAAAAAGGAAAGGGGAAAATTCCAAAGCCTTTGCAGAGTCAATTTCACTATTCTAATTATTTGAAACTGTACATACGCGTTGTAATTGTATAAAACCAATAAGAAATTTGGATGAGAGAGAGAGAAAGAGAGAGAGAGAACAAATTCTACCTTCCTTAATAGAATTAATGTAGCCATCCGGGTCCCAGCTGACAGCGCACATCCTTATTCCAGACACAATGACCTCACGGCGACTGGACTCCAGTTTATGTCTGGATATTAATTTCTCGCTGGACAATTGATATAGCAAATGTGAGGGTACCGGGTGACGTCACAGTAACAAGTGACGTCACCGTGACAATGATTTGTGACTTGACACAGTTTAGACATTGGGACACAAGAATGATTTCAACGACACAGACACAAAGGTTTTGGTACGGGGAAAAGTTACAAAAGCCGACACAGAGGCTATGGTACACAGGTACAAAAGCTATGTCACAGGCTATGGTACAAAGAAACGGCACAAAGGCTATGGTACACAGGTACAAAAGCTAAGTCACAAGCTATGCTGCAAAGATTACGGTACAGTGGCCAGCCTACAGAGGTACAAAAGCCACGTTACAGATGCTATCGTACAGAGATATGGTACGGTTGCTATGGTACAAAGGCTATGGCACAGAATGAATGACAGAGAGGCTAGGTAACGACCCGAGAATTGGGATCAAAGGTCACGTAACGAAATGTGGAACACAGGTCACCAAATCAATTTGAGGTCATCATGACAAAGAAGTAAGGAATTACCAACAGGTCTAAACTACAACAAATTTCCTTCTCTTGAAAAGCTAATCGACTTTAAACATGAACGAGAACTTTCACAACATCGAGATCTCATTCTGGAGTGACGTTCAGTGAGGTTCGCGAAACGAAAAATTTTCAAATATTAAATGATTTTAGAAGTTGGAAAAATCGCCGACGAGAAAATGAGGGCAAAAGATCTTCATTTAAGAAATTAATTTTTCATACAACGACAAAAAATAATTTAAGCCAATGTAAATAGACTTGGACGGAAAATTCTTGTAATTTAATGCTCTTCAAGTGGTGTACAAGGAGAGAGAGAGAGAGAGAGAGAGACAGAGAGAGACAGAGAGAGAGAGAGAGAGAGAGAGAGAGAGAGAGAGACTCCTCTCCCTCATTCAAGAGAGGAAATTCTATTTGC
>NC_087215.1:13359711-13364711 GCF_015104395.2 Macrobrachium nipponense | reverse complement strand
CACAGGGCTGGAAACTCTCAGTCACTCTCGAGATTTCACACAGGCAGGATGTACGTTCCACCTCTCCTGAGGGATACTTTTGAAAGACGATCCCCAAGGAGAGGTGGAATATACATCCTGCCTATGTGAACTCTCTCGAGAGACTGAGAGTTTCCAGCCCTGTGATTGGCTTATCAACAGCCAATCAGGAGCGTCGTAAGGGACTGCCCCTAGAAATCGTATACACTGCTGATGTGAATCTACCATAGGTGAATTACCTTCCGTGATTATGACTCTGACATCAATCATTCCTGAATCACGACTCATCCAGACAGCCTTCCTTCGCCTCAGTTTCATTTAAAAGTAAAAAAAAAATGTTTCTTTATTTCCTCTCGCATGAAAGATGGGAAGCATCTATATATATATATATATATCTATATATATATATATATATATATATATATATCATATTACATATATATATATATATATATATATATATATATATATCTATATATACATATATATATATAAATATATATATATATATATATATATATATATATATATATATATATATATATATATATACATATATATATATATATATATATATATATATATATATATATATATATATATATATATATGACGTTTGGTAGGAATATTCATCTCAGCTTCCACCAAAACCACAGTCGATTGCCATGAAATCTCTCTCTCTCTCTCTCTTAATTTTATTTCACTCAACTTTCCCCATCTTAACCGGCTCAATTATCCGGCCAATTTTTCGTTTGAGCGGAACCCGTCCATAAATTCTCATATGCACATGCAAAGAATAAGTCTCGCTGGAGAGAGAGAGAGAGAGAGAGAGAGAGAGAGAGAGAGAGAGAGAGAGAGAGAGAGAGAGAGAAGTGGCTTTGTTGTTAGCCTAAGAGGCCGTAAATTTCCTCTCTCGCCTTTTCACTGGATTGTTTGTTGCTCTCTCTCTCTCTCTCTCTCTCTCTCTCTCTCTCTCTCTCTCTCTCTCTCTCTCTCGACTTCCAAGACGAAAATCTTATTTGTGCGAAGAGGAGGGAGAAGATTTCTGGAGAGAGAGAGAGAGAGAGAGAGAGAGAGAGAGAGAGAGAGAGAGGTGGGGGGAGAATGGTTAAGGATTACCTCTACAATGAGAATTTTGAGAATGACCACCATGAAGGAGAGGAGTGATAATTATTTTAAGGGGAGAAAAAAAAGCAAATTCACAATTCATTTAGTTCGAACTAATATTTGCGGTATAAAAATAACACAAGAATATCTGCTAAGGAAAATTCTGTGTAATTTATAAGTATCCTATCAAATTTGCATTTAATGGTGAGTTTGTGCTTCGATGCTTGTTGACGTTTGTTTCTTATTCAAAAGGATGACAACAGTGTTTAATAAAGTTTAACAATATTCAATCAATATATTATTCAATTTATTTACTTCAACGTATCAAGAGCTGACGTGTAGGAACAAAGTCTGTAGACAACACGAATTGCATCAATTATTGCTTGAAACATCAAGATTCTAAATTAACAAACACGCCCAAGACAAAATTCCACTAAAATACAAAGCACACATATACAAACAAACATTCATTCACCTAAAAACATCAGCCACGACAGCAACATTAAAAGCGGAATCCATCCACGAGGAAAAAGGACGGAATTCTCGAGTCAACTTTTCCTTCTCCAAACTTACGAAGGAGTAAATCTCTCTCTCTCTCTCTCTCTCTCTCTCTCTCTCTCTCTCTCTCTCTCTCTGAAGACTTACTCACTCGCAAACCCCTTGCATATGCATATCCCAATTTATGGAAGGACTTCGCTCGGCGAAAAACGAGCTGGATAATTGAGAGAGAGAGAGAGAGAGAGAGAGAGAGAGAGAGAGAGAGAGAGAGAGAGAGAGAGAGAGGAGGTCGAGTAAAATAAAATGTGGAAAAAAAAAAACCAGTGGCAATCAAGGGAGTTCCCGGGGTAAACTGAATTCATATTTGCTGGAAAGTTTGTTGTACGGGGGTTTTCCTTGCGTCATGTTTTTTTTCTTGGCGGGGGGGGAAGGGGGGGGGGGGGGGGGGGGGGGGGGGGGGGATATAATGGAAATGGTTAATTATATGGAAAACGAATCACCTCTTGATGAAGAGATCAACTTGAAGGCGAAGACCAACCGTAGCTTTTTTACCTTAGGAAATCAACCTCTTTGGATAAACAGATGCACATCGAAAGGTTGTAACTCTAAGATGTACTATTTATATTATCTTTTCTTTTTATTTTTGCTTCCAGCATTTTAACGTTACCAGAAAAAATTATTTTTAGCTAAAAAAATAAGAAAGTAGGAAATTTTAATTATTTCCATTTCATTATACAACTTGACTAAGTAATTCAATCGACTCCAAAGACTCTTTTGAAGAAATAGGACGAAATTCAGAAGCGAATTCTTCCTTAACCACAACTAACGATATAGAGGATCTCTCTCTCTCTCTCTCTCTCTCTCTCCAGAGACATCCTTGCTTTCAAATCGTCCTTTCAGATACATCAAAATTTGTGGACGAAAAGTGAGTCGGGTAACTGAGAGTCGAGGAAAACGAAAAGGCGGTTTTGGCGGGAACTGGGACTGATATTTGGCGGAAATATAAATTCAACGGTTTGGAAGATTTGCCATCATTTTTTGCGGGAAATAAAGAAAACGGGTTTGTTTGGAATGTGAAGGAAAGAGACTGGATGAACTAGGGTCATAACAAAGAAGGCCATTTATTCGTTTACTCATTTTTGTTGTTGTTACAAGAAGGGACAATTTTAGATCAAACCTGATAATGCATACATTTCCATAATAACAACTTGAAATTATAATTTTCGTTAAAAAATAATTAAATAAATCCCGAGAGTAAAATTGTGCAATAATTGTCTTATGAGGTACATTTTCTTATATATATATTCCTTTACCCGAGTGATAGGCCTATACAGCTGATGAGGCCTACAGCCCTAACTACACGGAAGGTATTTATAATATAATAATTTAGTATCGATAACCAGTTCTTACGATGGAATAAATCCATTATTGAGTCAGCGGCCTTGTCATTATGCAAGTAGATATCAGAAACTGGCTGACTTTGAGACAAGGAGTACATCACTATCTTATTAATTCAACTGATATGTAAAATTGAGTAGCTGCTCTTCAATGACAACCACGATATTGGCAAATGGCCATCCTCACCTCTGTTTATGACCCATTAGACGCATTTTTTGCCTGCCCTGGAGAACATAGTTTTGGGATGGACGCTAAATGGATATCAAAGATCCTGAGACATAAATCGATCATTTTAATGATGCTGGAATGGGGAAACATCTTCGTTACTTTATAAGGAATCTTTATTTCGTATTACCTACAAAATCCACATTTCGTTTTCCATTCCATTCCAAAGAGAGAGAGAGAGAGAGAGAGAGAGAGAGAGAGAGAGAGAGAGAGAGAGAGATTAGGTCCTCCATTCCAGATTTTCAGGCCAAGGGGAAAATTCTATTTTAAAATTCCGTGGCCTCTTTTGGCCCCTCAAATTCCGAGTCCCCTGACCTTTCGCGATGGTGCCACCAAGCGTCACTTTATTCACCTTTTCGGAAATTTAAAATGCCTCCTTTTTTTTTTTTTGGTGGGGGGGGGGGGGGCTACAGTGGTGCTATTTTTAAAACGCTCCTGTCTCACGTTCAGTTATTCAGGTAAATTACAGGCAAATGGCGTCTAATCCCACGAATTTCAATTACGTTAATTGGACTTTGCCGTCATCGTGTACACATTTTTATCAGATCACGGGTCACGAAAGTTCATAAATATCACAGGGATTAAAAAAATTACGTATAAAACTCACAGTTGGTTACAATTTCTTCTACTAGAGTGAAGCGAATTGTTTAATCGGTCATTTCACGCCGGAGTTGAAAACTCGTGAAATCAAAATCCCATTTCGTAAATTAACCAAACGCCAAGGACGATCTTCACTATCTCCACTGAATAATAACTCCCGCACAATCATAAACCATTCCACGCATCATTAATGGCCTGTTTTCATACCATACCTTTTCATCTATACCCGCTGCTCTTTCGCTCGCTACGCAAATATATCAAACGTCCATGGAGACTTAACACGCCCACTTCCACGCGAAACCAGTCACTCTCTCGTTTTCATAATCTCACACATCCTTCGATTCCACTATAAAATTTCTCATTCCTCTCAAAAATTGATTTCTACACCATGAATCCTCAACGTTTTTCTTTTAGCACCTTGACAATTTAGTCTTTATTTTTTTTTGGACTCTCTCCACGTTTTCCTCTTTTCCATGTCTTTCTTTGTCTCCACTTACTCTTCTCATTCTCGCTCCTCTTTCCCTTCCATCCCATCCCACTCCTTTCCCCCCTTCCCCTGGGGAACCCCAACCAGATGGAAACGAAAATGGGGCCACATTAGGCACTCTCACGCCCCGAGAACAAGAGCCGAAACAATATGACCTTCTGGCACCCAAAGGGGAACAGCGGTGCTTACCAGGTACAATAGGCGTCGTTGAGGACGAGAACAGATAATTTTTTCCTCGAAATGACCTCTGTGACTACATCGCTGCTGAGGAGAAGTTTCTTTCTGTCTACTAAAACTATTTCGTTTATGAAATCGTATCTTTTCTCATTTTCTCTACATCCGAGTTCGCTTCTCTGAGGACCATCATTCGGTTTCTTCAAATATCTCTCTATCTAGTAACTTATTTATTTATTTATTATTCATTATAAATTCGTATTTTTTCTTCTTATCTTCATTCTGTCTAAGAATGGTTCACTAAGGACCACAATTCAGTTCAATTCCAGGAAGGCCTCATAGAAGACGGGGATCCTGCGCTCGAGGAAACACGAAAAGTCATAAGATAGAAGAACCACTTGGAAGAGGCTCATGAAAAATGCGACCCCGGCTGGGGATCAAGCAGAGAAAAAGATCTATAGCTCGGTCCTACACATCTGGTAATTACTAAGTC
>NC_087215.1:13334711-13349711 GCF_015104395.2 Macrobrachium nipponense | reverse complement strand
CGGGAGCAGCGAAATGATTCCTGCTCAGGAACGCCCTGAGGAAGGAGGTAGCTGATGTTTTATGCATCCTGAAAGATATTTGCTTCCCTCTCTTTATTTCCTTTTTCGTGAATAACCAAGGACAAGAACACTTCGAGAATGAGGAATATGCAAGAAGAAGAAGAAGAAGAAGAAGAAGAAGAAGAGGACGGAATACCAAAACAGCTAAAACGGATCTGACGACAGAAACGGCTTCCGAAGACGAAGCTTCGACTTCCAAATTATTATCGACATAAGAAACTTCGAATTCCAAATCCTTAACGATATATGGCACTAAAAACTTTGAAGACGCTTTTTCCGTTTAATCGGATTATTGTACATTCTTTCCTGCGCGCCTCTTTTTTTTTTTTTTTTAAATTTTTTTTTTTTTTTTTTTTTTTTTTTTTTTTTAAAGAAGAAAAAACGTGAAGGGTCGAATATGCCGAACGAGGGAGCAGATGCATTGAGAGATAAAGGAGAAAAAAAATTTCATTGGTCATCATAAACTTTTGGTGCTTCGTCTGTTCATTTATTTATTTATTTTATTGTTTATTTATTTTTCTGTTTACTCGTTTATCTCTTTATTACGTTAGATAGTTATTTCATGTAACGGGAAGAATCTGTATCAAACATCATTGCTATCAATAAATGATTTGAGCTAAGACGGGTTTCGGCCAATCACGAACAACATCCAAGATGTTGGTTGTGGATATTTACCGACAGCATCGAAATAAACGACTGCAGGAATTTGCTTTGTATATCATAATACCTAGCAGAAGAAACTGCTCAGAGTAAATCTAATAACCTATTTCACTAGTACACATTCACACAAACACACAAACAAAGCTTTGGTATAAAACAAACACCTTTCCTCCTCATTCCCTTGGGCTTCGTCTCTCTTCATCAAACGAGTTTCTTTTGATGGGGGAACCATTTGGAATATTCAGATTCAATGTAGCTTTTGGAAGAGAAAAAATACAGAACCTTTTCAAAATTCTACTTCATGTCAATGCTACTGTGTCTTCTGCTTCAATAATGAATAATATTAAGTGAAACATCTAAATAAAAAGTCGGTTTCTTGTTACTGTGAATGGTTTAGTTGTTCATTCAATTCTGGGTGATTTTACGTTTAATTGTTCTTCAACTTTCCTCTAAGCAATTCAAGCATCTTTGTTTTCTGGTTGGCCATCAAGATGTTCAACCACAGCGCATTTGCTGACTTCGTGAAATTGAAAGAGCGAGAGATATCAGGTCAGACTTGGTCAGGGCGAACGTGACCTGCTTCTCGACGTCTTCCGAGATATTTTCTCTCTCTCTCTCTCTCTCTCTCTCTCTCTCTCTCTCTCTCTCTCTCTCTCAGGAAACTGAAATAAATAATACGAAGTGTTTACATTTGTTCTGCTATTAAGCCTGGATGTTATACAAACGTCTGCGAGATGAACATATATTTTAAAAGAATAATCACCTTTCATCAAATTTCGTAATCATTAATTTTTTTGCACTGCTATTTCTCCTTATTCACTGCTCGTTGGACAGACAATTGTTTTTTTTTTATTGATCCCATTTTCATATTTTGATCGCTTTTTATTAACTATAAATGTATTATTTTTTATGATAATGTGCCTCGTATAACATTTTGTTAATTGCAAGTAAACTTACATGTTCAGATGTGCATTGTGATTTCTACCACTGATTAATGACAAATCACCTTTAGAGACAATCGGCTATAAAGACCTACAGAAAAAAAAACTATTATTCCACACGAAATAAAACGTACACATGACAACACCTGAGAATGGGAATTTACAATTCCTTTTTTAACAAATCTAATCCAGAGGTCATTGTCTATGCAACGCTTTAAAGGGACCATATGTTATTCAAAGTTTTTAAAGAACCAGTTTAGACTATGAGAGGTAAATGGTTATCTATATATATGGGAATTGCTATATTTATATGCTAATGAATAAGGCGATGAGAGATTATGAGCGATTTAGCGAATCTATACAAACAGACAACGGAGTCATTATTAAGCACTGAGCAATTCTCTATCGATCAGTCTTTTGTTCATGAATAAATAAAATGCAGCAAATTTTTCTTTATGTTTATAGTTGGTGTCTATATATATACATTTGGTTATGAATATATACGGCATAATATTAGTTACTTATTAGGGTAGACGAATGATAACGCAAATAAGATATGAAATGTTGAGCGAAAATAATAATGTAATTGTTTGGTTTTAATTTTCGACCCCCTCAATATACCTTCTTTTCATACACACATACAGCGAACCGTATGACTTAACATCTCTCTCTCTCTCTCTCTCTCTCTCTCTCTCTCTCTCTCTCTCAGTAATAGATGTTGCCCTTCTGATTCTCAAGCAAGCAGTCTGTGTTAAGGTTGTTAGCATGGAAGCCCTGTTCCAGCAGAAGTCTACTGGCTATCAGGTACAAGGCAACTGGTGTAATATATATATATATATATATATATATATATATATATTATATATATATATATATAGTATATATATATATATGTATATATATATATATATATATACATATATATATATATATTATATATATTCTAATATTATCAATTATTTCACTCATTTTCTTCTCCACCTCCATCGGCCCTCAAAACCCCCCTTACCCCCCTCTCTTATCCCCCACCCCCAAAACTGCAGCAACGTGTAGGGGAGAGCGGCGCTGGTTGCATCGCGGGTAAGTTGCATCAGTTGGCATAACTGGCAACTCGGCGCTTGTAGTAGGCTGACAGGCGGTCCAAATGTGTTGGTCGGTGCAGACACAGTTGCGAGAGAGAGGGGATTGGGGTGCAAGAGCTCTTGAATTTATGATAAATTTAGTGATTTCGACCTTGGCAAGTAATTTTTTATCGATTTCACTATTTTTCTTGTACCTCATGTATTTATATTAGTAACAGTGTTTTGAAAATATCTATATAATTCTGTTCTATATGCAATTATTTTCCTTACAAATTTGCATTAGAATGACCGTTAGTATATATCTAGCTGGCGATCAAATTTTGATTGTTGTCAGGGGGCAAGTTGAATCATTGGCGATGGGACAAGTTGAATCATGATTCAACTTGCCCCATTAGTAACTTTATTACATTACTTTTAATTAAAACATTCTTATGCATTCAACTCGTTTTATTAAATTCAGAAATGGTTCGGAAACTACAAGAGGAAGACTGAACGTGGTTCAGCAACACCCATTAATGCAGGAGGCCGCTGATTTTGTTCGAAATAAGAATAAATCATGAGAGAGTCCGCACAACTGTTTGGTGTCCACTACTCAACCTTACAACGATTTATTCACAAAACCTCTGGTAACACTACTAAAAACAATGCACATGTAGGATATGCCAAACCAAGACAAGTATTTACATATGAACAGGAAGAAGAATTAGTATCCTATCTGAAAACAGCTGCAGCAATTCATTTTGGTCTTTCTCCGAGAGAAGTCAAGGAACTGGCTTTTGTGCGCCAATGAAGCAAAGATAAAAATGCCTGATAATTGTGCAATGATAATATGCTGGAAAAGACTGGTTTTCAGGTTTCATGAGGCGACATGGACAAGTACTATCAATTAGACAACCTGAAGCGACAAGTTTGGCCAGAGCTACAAGTTTCAACAAACATAATGTAGAGTTAATTTTCTCCAAGCTGTCTTCTCTCATGGATAAATATAAAGTTTTAACCTCAAGACATATGGAATGTTTGATGAAAAGTGGAGTAACAACTGTTCAGAAACCTCGTGCAGTGGTTTTGTATTTACTTATCATTGAAATAATATCTCAAAAATTATAATTTGCTTATGATTCAACTTGCCCCGCAGATGGGGTAAGTTGCATCAAAAAGATTTTTAATTATATATCAAAATTAAATATATAAGAAATTATTTTTATTAATATCTACGCATGTGAACTCGATGATGAGGTCTTGTATATTTATATATGACAAATGAATTTCAATTAAATGAATGTTACACAATTCTGTAAAAGAAAATGTAAAATTTGATGCAACTAGCCCCGCTCTCCCCTACCAAAAGACGTGAAATAACCCGATTAAACGAAAGAAAAAAAAATGTTTGAAACTTCTTTCTGACCACATCATAAATCATCTTATGAAATTCTCGCTTGCAATTCGGACACCGAAGCTGGAAGGTTTAAAGACACGACGGAACGTGCGATTTCGTCGTGCTTTTACGTTCCTGGTCAAGACATTCAGTGCACGTGACCAGTTCCATGCACGTGTGCAGGGGTACGACCATATTCGTTCCCTCTCCAACCTCCGTTTAATCTGTTATTTGTTAAAGTACGATTTTATTTCTATTTTTCCTTCCGTGAAGCTGCTTCGTTTTCCACAGAGTATTTTGTGTTCATCTGCATTCTATTAAAAAGTGAAAATAGTTATTGCAGGTCACAAAGAGAGAGGAAAAATGAAAACTATAATCGTCTGATGCATCTAAATCGTCCTGTGTGCACAGTATTTGCTGTTATTGCTCGATGCTGTATTGTATCGTCGGCAAATTGAGTTATTAGAGTACAGATGTTCAACTATAAGGTCTCATATATATCATATATATATTAATATATAAATATATAGATATATATATATGATATATATATATAGATATATATATATATATATATATATATATATCTATATATATATATATATATAAATATACATACAATAAGTGTATATATACATTCATACATACACACACACACACACACACACACACACACACACACACACACATATATATATATATATATTATATATATATATATAATATATACTTACAAAATGAAAATAAACATTTATTCTTGTTTCCTAGTCTCTTGTTAAGTGAATTATTACATTTCTCGTTATTGTTTAAAAGAAGAGAGAGAGAGAGGAGAGAGAGAGAGAGAGAGAGAGAGAGAGAGAGAGAGAGCATATCTCTCAATCCCTGGTGTAAGTATCCAATCAAAATAGGTCCTATTCAGGACGTTTTATTGAATCTAATTGATTCTGCCGTTTTGTTTTTTTTTATATTATATTGAACATTTCGCTAAGAAGCAATATTTTTATATCAGCATTTCATTTGTCACATATAGTTTATAAAGCGACGAAGACTATCAGTTTTAGAATGAAATCTATCATTTCTGATACACATCTATACTGAATCATACTTGCTGGTACAAAAAAGCTACACACCGGAATAGGGATTCACAGACGTCCCAACCATTAAGAGTTTTCTAAATTATCTAATATATTTCCCAACACACTTTCCACTGAAAACCTTGAATACGAATGAGGAAATGAGATGAGATCTCCCTCCCCTCCACGGCACGGTTCGAACCCAGGCTACGAGGCGCCATCTTTCCGACGCCCGCGTAACCTCAAAGCAATCCTGCAGGTTGCAGTCGAATCCTGTATGGACGCAGGCAGGAGCAAATTAACGCTCTGTTGCGACTTGGAACCCGGATCCAGCTCGTCCATAAATTCCAGCTTCCTTCATTCCGTCTAAATGGAATCATATAAATAACCTCGCACCCTTGTTATCTTGCTATTGCCAAGAATACTGGCGAGCAGGAATGCGGAATGGAGCTCTGGAGTACCGGTTCCCAAGGCGGGAGTGTAGTGGGGGTGTGGGGGGGGGGTGTAGTATAGTGAAGATATACTAGAGTTATATGATGTCGACAATAACTGTTTCCGAAGATCGTTATATTTAACCAGTTGAAGTTTTCAGCTTTCAATTATATTAGTTCCATTTCATTGAATTTCTCTCTCTCTCTCTCTCTCTCATGCAGAAAGGTGACGACTACAGATAGATAAATGAAAGATGAAGAAAACAAAGATGAATAGAATAAAGATGAAGAAAACAAAGATAAATAGACACAAATAAAAATAACAATACAAATACAGAAAAAAACTGGTATAAAAGTTTCGCTCAAACTTAATGACAAATGCTATCGACAGAGCTACCAGGAGGCAATGCTACAGGTCCCAGATACCAGGCAGAGCAACAACCTGGTATTGCAACTGCTCGAGTATGCGGCTAATTTGCAAAGCGAGTATCATAATATGCACCGTAACCGCGCAAAAATGCCATTCTGATACTTAGACAATCTACCGTCAAGAAACCGGAAGCGCTTGCTACTGACAAGTAGCCAGGCTACCTTTATGAAATCGGACGCACTGTTGACTGGTACATTGCCAAGCCATGTTAATGAAACTTTCAGTCCCATTTGCCACAAATATGGTTCTTGGGATAGAAAGTGATAATGGTTCTATCTTAAATTCCCAATAAGACAATTTTCTTGTATAATAAAGATAGTAGGGAATAATGCATGGCAACAGACAAACTGATTAGATTCGTATTCGGAGAGAGAGAGAGAGAGAGAGAGAGAGAGAGAGAGAGAGAGAGAGAGAGAGAAATAATATTACTCATTTAATATAATCAATCATACGCTTCCATCTAAGCCTATACCTTCGCGTTTTAACGACCATTTTAATTCTAAATGGCGAGAAATTTATTGATCAATTCTTAATTAAAAAAAAAACGTCATTAATTAAAACACCCATTTATTTTATTTCCCAGCGTCCGTGCAAATACTTTTACAATCACAGGAATAAATTGACACTTCAGTCCCTCTGAGGAATCCGTTAGTGCTCTCTCTCTCTCTCTCTCTCATCTCTGGCTCTCGTCTCTCTCTCTCTCTCTCTCTCCATCAACTTCCACTTCATTCGAGTCTAAATGGAGTCATATCAGTAACCGGTATTTGGGTCGTCTGGTTCCACGAAGAAATACGGCTGCGGAAGGAAGGAAGGAAGGTAGGAACTGGGCTTAGAGGGATGGAATGAGGAGGAGAGGAGAAAGGGAGAGGGAGGAAGTACAGGAGGGGGATGGAGGGAGGGAGGGAAATGGAAGAGGGAAGGGGTGGAGAGGGGTAGGAGAAGGGCAAAGGCGAGAGGGAAAGGGAGCTTAAACTGAAAGTAGTTTTCCTCAAAATTAAATTATTATTATTATTATTATTATTATTATTATTATTATTATTATTATTATTATTATTATTATTATTGCTGATAAAAGCAGCTTTTAGTACGTTAACCATATCACATCTATTCGTGACATGAGTCTTTCTACTTGTTTGGGATAAATTTTTTTCAACATACAATTTTACGAATAAAATGTGAGAAAGTATTTATTTACCAGAGTGCAAATGCTTAGGTGAAAGTTTTTTAAAGTTTATGATGTCAGTTACTATAGTCAATGCACGCCTGACTACGTAACCAATTAAAAGAATATTTGTTGTTCATTGTGGTCCCTGACATTCACTAGATTTCATTTAAAATAACGTACATTCCATTTAAAATAACCCATAGATATCTGTTATAACAACGCAAAAATTTCATTTAAAATAGCGCATGGATCTCATTTAAAATACCGCAAAAATTTCATTTAAAATAGCGCATGGATCTTATTTAAAATACCGCATAAATTTCATTTTTAAAATAACGCCTAGATTTTAGTTAAAAAAAACCATCGATTTTAATCAAAATGGCGCATAAATTTTAGTTAAAATAACGCACAGAAATCATTTACAGTAAAGCATAGTTTTCATTTAAAATAACGTATAGATTTAATTTAAAATAACCCAGAGATTTCAATTAAAATAACGCAGAAATTTTAGTTCAAATAACACATAAATTTCATTTCAAATAATGCATAGATTTCATTTAAAATAACGCATAGAGGATTCATTTACAATAAAGCAAAGATTTCATTTGCAATACAGCATAATTTTCATTTAAAATAACGCTTAGAAATAACTTGCAATAATGCATACATTTCATTAACAATAACGCATAGTTTTCTCCTCACGAGGAATTCCCTGACTCTCACAGCGAGGACTCTCCGTGAGGAATCTCCGACGTCATGATCCTCTGATCTCGCTGGAATGAAGTCTCAGTCTCCACTCAAGTGAAGGATGTCCTTCGGATGTCCTACAAATATCCTGGCAATCCCTTCATCCTGATAACAGGGTGAAGTCAGTGAAAGATAATCTGAGGACTTTCCACATTCATCCTTCACTTAAAGATGCAGAAATATCTTTTGTGGATGGTGTAACGGAGAGTCACTCTCTCTCTCTCTCTCTCTCTTTGTCCATTTAGGTAATAAACCTCCCGTTTCTGAAAATCCAATCTCTCTCTCTCTCTCTCTCTCTCTCTTCTCTCTCTCTCTCTCTCGCAGATACTCCAGCTCGCCGTTCTGGATATCCCATTTTGTACGCGTCGCCGAGACTTTTCCAGGCCTCGCGTTCCAGGTACATCGTTCTTAACCGAAAGCGAAATATTAACCTGACGAAGGAGGGAGTTCTCGCGATTTGCCAGCAAGGCGAAGGAGTTGGGCTTCAAAGGCTTCTACTAAGACTGGAACAACTTTCGCCCGAGTTGAAGTTTTAACGACATCCAAGTCATATCGAGTTGAAATGTGAGAAAGGAAGAGAGATAAAAGAAGATACGGAAGTTGAAATATATATATATATATATAGATATATATATATATATATATATATATATATATATATATATATAAATATATATATATATATATAACATAATAGCTGTGTGTAAATTATCATATCGTTATTGAAGGTGAATTCCATACAGATTTTGTATTGTTGGGGAATTTAGTATATCTGATATATTTAATAATCTGCAAACTAAACCAAAGTATTTACTGGGCAGAAATGAGAATATTCCCACACACAGAGTAGCTTAGGGGCTGTAAGGCAATTTAAACTGTCCTTTCTAGTACATTTCCTCAAGTTTCCCCCAAAGATGGATTCCATGAAGGAAAGTGGCGAGGCTGTCCTCGCTTCTTCCCTAAATTTGAACCTTTGAAATGAATTTGGCATTTAATTTTGAAGCAATGTTGATTGGCAAGAAATGCAATACTGTCCCAATCTATTGAACTCTCTAGTTATGAAGCTACTTCAAAATAATGGGAATTTCATTCTATAGAATACACATCAAGGTATAAACATGAGTATTATCTACAGAGAAGAAAAATCTTAATTAGCTCAAAAAAAAAAAAAAAAAAAACCCTCTCACCTGTTAACAGAAATATCCACCTCCCTCCTCAGTGAGCCTAATGTTTTAATTTTTGTTTTTCTTAGCATCAGTCCCCACTGAAGGAAATTATCCCATTCAAAGATCGGTAATTTTTCTTAAGATTTAACGCGACATGATGTTTGCATATCAAAAAAATCTCCATATTACTGTGTTTGTTATCAGAAAATAAATCTTTGATTTTTGTCCCAATAAATGGATGTTATCGTCGACCTGATCAAGGAGATAAGAACTCTTCATTTTTATCTTGACTAACTGACCTGGAAGCCATTGAAACGAAGAGCCACACATACCCCGATATTCATGCAATACCCACAAAATAACACATTTCATAAGAGTCTTTCATAAACGTGTTCCATCAGCGCTGATTAGTGATGACTGCACAGCTCAGAGGACGTTATTATTTAATGGATCACAGGAACGATCCCAGTGTTTCAAATTTATTCGTTTTGCAAAATGTATTAATTTTTTCCAGCGATGATTATTAGTTCACGGGAAACGGGACCTTTCGTCCCTGACGGTTTCAGTCAAAATGCGTCAATTTGCGACTGAATGTTCCGCGGAAAACGTGAGATTCATTATCCTACATCAGGCATGCACGGCTCGATATCTAATCGTGCATTTTTCATGAATCGTATCGGGCAGCTTATGGAGATATGATAGAAAGCATAATTATTTTTGTTTACGTCACTCTTATAAGGGAAAGGGGGTTTTTCCATTCAACTTGTTGGTTTGCAGAGTTCGGTTTCACAACAGGCGTCCCTTATATTCGCTTTAATCTACTTCGTTATATTACCGTCCGTTTCAAGGACTGGGTGAGTTTTACCAGATTTAACTACATTTATTCCGTTAGATTGATTTAAAAAAGGAAGCGACGAAAAGAAACCTCGAGAGTCTACGGAGACAAGTTTCCTGTCCACAGAAGACAAACGCGTTGTTGACGCTTTCTCTTCCTCACAGCGAGAAAATATGGCGGTGTTTGTTTCCTGCGTCTCAAAGGAAGCTATGGATAACGAATGACGAACCCATACCTCGCCCTAGATATTGTTCTCCAGGAGACCGGAAGTCACCCACATTGCTTGCAAGAAAGTTACATTCCTGTTGGAGTCTTGGGTAACAAGAGGAACCGGGTCAGGTTCACGCAAATGGGCAATTCCGAGAGAAATGATGAGTGGAAAGAGTAACTGGCAACTCTCGTCGGGAGGGTTCTCCTCAGAGCCATCTATCGTCTGCTGCAGGAACTAAGATGGTACCCCCTTTGTTCTGGTAATGCTTGTTTTTCGTAGGTATAATAAAGCTTAAAATAGGAATTACAACGAGTTGTTTTTGAACACTGAATAGATGAAGATATAAATGTATTTTTTATATTTGTAAGGTATCTAAAAATGCTTGTTTGAGTCCTAATTAATTTGTTGATTTTCTTATGCAAAGGTGAAGTGCATCCTGTGAATTCTGACCATGAATTCTATTTTCTTCTACAACTTTATGTGAATTCTGTTCACTGCATTCTATTTATCTAAGTTTCAGCGTATATATAGTCTGTATGACTACTATATACTACATAAAAAAACAAGTGGTTACATTTTATTCTTAAATAGTATTTATACTGTTTTGTAACTAAAATTGTAGGCAAAATGAGATACTAAAAACAGTGTAAAACAGAAAATTTTGGCTAAAGTTTCAATTTTTCCATTTTCAAAACTCTACATTTTGCTACTAAAAGTGTTTCATTTTTTCCATTCAAAAACTCTTTAAAAAAACATTTTGCTACTCAAATAATGGCATGTCTTACTAAGAGCATTATGACATACTGTAATGAAAATAAACCGCTTTATCATACTGAAAAACAAACATCTTCTATAAGTTGCAAAAGGTAAAGAACAGCAACTTCACTTCGCATCCACTCTAGGCAGCCGGTGGCTTCCTATCCGCCCAGGGAGGAGGACCACCAATCAGTGTCTCTTCTGAAGTTGGGAAGGAAAGACTCATCTCGCCAGAAATGAGAGACAAAGGACGCGGCTTCACATGAGACAAACTTTCGCTTCCTCCCAAGTTTGCATAAGCTGCCTGATCAACCCAATTCTGAGGGGAGGGGAGGGGGTGTGGGAAGGAGGGAGGGGGGTGGGAAGGAGAAGATAGAGGGGGAAGGAATCTTCGCTTTAATTCTCTACCATTTGGTCACTGAGGTGTTATCAGCCGAAGAGTTTGAAATGCAGGCGTTCACGTATGTATATGTATATATGTATGTGCATCTAAGCCTGTAGTACTTTCCCCTAACTGAGGAGCAAGAGCAAGACAATCAACCCAAGAAGTGGAAGGAAGTAGATACTGTACTTAAAAAGGGACATGTGTTAGTGACCGAGGTTAAGATTTTAAGAGACATTAGGGCCTGTGAATAATACCTCTCTCTCTCAAAAAATCAGTACCATTAAATCCTTTGGCGAAATCAGTACTAGAGCACATAAAACATATCGTATATTAAGAGAAATATTATAAGAAAGAATGTCAAATAGCAAAACGAGGAAGAGAATGTGTCCTCAACCTACAAAATCAACCAGACAAAAATATCCTTTTATCCTCCAAACTTTGAAAAAAACAAGTAAATAGCGACAAGAAAAGGTCCAGTTCCTGCAGTGGACGACAGATGGCTCTGAGCTGAATCCTCTTGAACAAGAAGGGGTGCCAGTTGCACTTCCCACTTATCATTGTCTTCCTCTCGGAATTGCCTATTTGCATGAACCTGGCCCTGTTTTTCCTCTCGTTAGTCGTTACTGAAGACCCAAGCACGACCTTACTTGCGTGCAGGCAGTATGGACGACTTCTCGGCCCCTCGAAAACAGTTTTGTCGACGGTCACGACCTTGACAGTTAGGGAGAGGTTATGAGGTCGTCGTTTCGACATCCACAGCTTCCTTTGAAACCCCAGGAAACAAACACCGCCATATTTTCTAGCTTTGAGAAGCCTGAGTCAACAACGCGTTTGACTTCAGTGTGGTGGAAACTTGTCTCTTCTTATGTTCTCATTTTTTTATTGCCCCTCTTTCCTCTTCACTTATTATCATAATGAAAGGAATGAAGTAAACTTGCCTAACACAAATTCTAATTATAATGACCGTTCCTGAGTAACCTATTACAAAACGAATAAGAGAGGAGTTGACTTATTCAAGCTCCAGATATCATAAAAGGAGGAACAGAACACGAGAATGAAGTAGTAAGGTAAAGAATGAGATTACAGTTCAAGAAAGAAACAAAAACAAAAAAAAAAGGTACGAGAGATGCCCTCAACTCCTCTGAACACTATACACATTTCTTTTGCAAATGTTTTCTTCCTCTCTCTCTCTCTCTCCTCTCTCCTCTTCTCTCTCTCTCGTCTCTCTCTCTCTCTCTATCTCTCTCACACACACACACACACACACACATATATAATGTGTATCTAACAACATTCATTTAAAGACACGATTAGTTATATAACCATAGATTCAGAGCCTTCATATTCTATCATTTTAATTAGGAGCCTAAAAGATTATCAATATTTTTTAATTTTCATGAATCATTCAACTCAGCCAAACGTCTAATAAAATCCGGGAACATTTCAATGACCAATAACCGAAATACTGGTTAATTTGACAAAAGAATAATAAAAATTCAAATGAGTTCTGTGGACCAAAACACGCAAAATAGGTTAATTTTCAAGACGAAAAGGCATAATAAAATTTGGCAACATTCCCATGGATCAATCAACGCAGAAATGAGGTAAATTTGGATTGGTCAAAAAAAACATTATTTTTAAATGAGTCACAGCAGTATACAAAAAAGGCTCGCATTTTACTTTGCAATGTAACTTGAGCATAATCCCCGAATACATCCTGCGGCGTTACAACCACTCGGCAGCAAATGGCCCGAAATTACCGAAGGGAGGCTTCGCAGCGCCCAACTCCTCCTGAAGGACGGCTGGAATCTGCTTAATATTCAGGATTTACGGAAGGATTCTGCTCCGAATCCTGAGCCCTTGAACCGCTTCCGGATTTGCGAATAATCCCGGGACGCCCTTGCTGGGAAACCGCCCCACGGCTACAAGGCGCTATTGTATCGAGGCCCCACCCCCCAGAACGACGCTTCCACAAACAAGGCTCTCTTGGTAATTCGTGTCTTCGAAAGTTCTGGTTTTAATGCCAAAGGGAAATGTTCTTCGTGAATTTTAATTCCTTTCTTTAACTTTGTTTGGCCTTTATTTCAACTTCACAATCACTTGAACATGCAAGGATTTTGTTGTTTAATTTGGAATACCATTCTCATGCACTACTACAGGCCAGATTATGTTTAATGTCATTCATTTACGTCTGTTAAAAAGACAAAAGCTCCCTTTGTTTTTGGTTCTTATTACCTCACTTATCAATTTAGCCTCTATTCATCAGTATGAGCTTTTGATAAAATACATTGACATTTACGAGTAAACAACTGAACTTGCAATTCAGGTGAATTATCAAAGCAGAGAACTCGACAGAATCTGGGATTTGTTTTTCAGGAAACGACAAGGGTTTTTGGGTTTTTTTATTTCAGATTTAATATACTTTTACTAGTAAAAGTATTAATGAATCAAGTGACAAGAAATATTGTTTTGTTGACTGTACATAACGTGACTTATTTCTGATGATTAAAAGAGAGATTGTAAAAAAAAAAAAAAAAAAAAAGGAGAGAGGCCTTCTCTCTTGTAAATTCTTTATGTGCGTGCCGACGGCGGCGGCCATCCAAGTACCATTACAGACTCTAATCATGTCTTAAATAGGGAAAAAAAAAAAAAAGTGGAAGATAAGAAAGAGAGATTTTACCTTGCGAAATAAATAAGGAAAACCGAAGCAATAAGAACTTGAAAATCTAAGAGGTTAAAGGCCAGAAAAATTGAAACTACCATAAGTAGTAAATTTTATATAAAAAAAGTTATTAGTTTTTGAAAGAAAAATGAATCGGTCAAATTAAGATCTTAATCTCCTGAAGAAGTCACTGAAGAGTTCTCACTGGTATGAGAAGACACGAGAGAAAATTAGTAAGTAGAAATACCTTGAGAATGAGTACAAAAAAGATATCCCCTGGAAGAGGGTATTACAATGCAAGTCAATATCTCTGGCTTTAACCTTTAGCAATTCAAGATGCAATTATAACAAGAAAAGAACCACAATGCACTGCTAAACGCTTTACATTTCTCATAACCACAATGTAAAACCTTATTCACATCAACTATGCACACGTTCCAATTCCCGATGTTACCACATCTTTCTGTGTTCGTCATTCTCTGCTCCATTTTAAACTTGACGTGGAAATCTTTCACGACCTCCGACTTGGAAGGAATTCCTTCACTTTCGAATCTATCAGGAGTCTTATTCCTTCGCCCTGATGGCAAATGGCGACAGATCCTTCCTTCATCAGTCTAATGGAATCGTTCAAGACGCATTTCCACCCACGCTCAAGGAAAGCATTTGACTTCCTTATCTCGACGAGAGAGAGAGAGAGAGAGAGAGAGAGAGAGAGAGAGAGAGAGAGAGAGACCTACTAAAGGTATTTTACGAATTACATTTCATACGAAGAGGAAGTTATTACTGGAATATAAATGATCATCAAGAGCCCATGATTATTCTGTATATATGAATTCCCACACAGCGTATTGGTATCAGGGCGACAGCAACATGAACGTTATTAAAGATGGCGATGGTTTCGTATAAGTATTTGGGTAATAAATAGTCTACGATGCAAGAGGTCGGCCTTAGACTATAGGTAAAGTAAATAGGTAGTATTATGTGTGGGACAGTAAGGAGGAAATGTTTGCAAGGATTGTTG
>NC_087215.1:13315657-13334211 GCF_015104395.2 Macrobrachium nipponense | reverse complement strand
GGTGTTCATAATATGTCTGATATATAAAGGTTTGTATGTTTGCATGAATGAAAGCACTCGCAAATACATACAGAAAAAAATTTGTATAATCACACACATATATATATATTATATATAGTGTATATATATATATATCTATATATATATATATATATATATATACACACTATATAATATATATAGACTATATATATATACATATATATATATATATATATATATATATATATATATATATATAATATATATATATCTATATATATATATATATATATATATATATATATATATATATAGATCTATATATATATATATATATATATATATATATATATATATATATAAATATTATATATATATATATATTATTACTATTTATAATTTCCCTTTCACATACATAGCGACTTCAGAGAAATAACAAGACAAAAACAGCGACAATCGTACTTTAAGGAGTCATGACGGATGAGCCTTTGTGCAGAAAGCTTCCAGATCATTCGTCATTTAATTTCCGCAAACGGGAGACTTTCCCCCCAATATCAAGTACACTGCATCATTCATTTCTCTCTTTATTTCTTCCTTTGTTGCACTACCGTCTCATAACCGTTAATTCCTCCATTGATATCGCCTCTGACCTTCGTCTCTCCGCCTTTCTCTCCCCTTCAGGCAGAACTGGATTTCATTTCGGTTGCATGCATCTGTTTTTTTCCATTCGCATTCAACATTCGTGCTGCCTTTCATGCAATTACGGGTAGACAAAGAAGAGAGAGAGAGAGAGAGAAGAGAGAGAGAGAGAGAGAGAGAGAGAGAGAAGAGAGACTAGTGCATTTAATTCACAAATGATAAAGAGAAGGTAAGGTCTTACATTAGGACATGAAGTATTATAACTTACGAGGATAAAATGTAATATAAAAGATAAAGTGACAGAAAGTATGATAATACAAGAAAAAGTCTTGAGGAAGGAAACTGCTTATAATGAAGGCTTCCTCCTCCAGGTAATGATGTTAATCTGGCTCTGGGCAGAAGCCGATTACACAAAAACAGACTGAAGAATGTTCCCATTCACATCGTGCCTTCAAGAACGGTTTGCTTTGGGAGATTGCCTTGTGAGGGCCTTACAATGAAAACAAATGAGATTGAAATTTCTTTTTTCTTTTATATATATTTTTGGGGGGGAAGCTGCGCTTAACTGGGGAGGGACAAATGCGCCCCCCCCCCCCCCCCCCCAGCTTAATTCGAAGAAGTGAAGACATTCGTCGGAAACTTGCTGGAGATGGAGTTTAGAGCTTTGCCTGTAAAGTAATTACTTCAGAGTATTTGTTTATATATATATATATATATATATATATAGTATATATATACATATGTATATATATATATATATGTATATATATATATATATATATATATATATATATATATATATATTACCTTTACATATGTAAACATGTACTTGAGTATGTATATATGTATTTTTCTGCGACTCCTGGTGTTGAATGTATTAATATAATGACTTTCATTTGCATATGCTCATATCTTGACAATTCAACGGGGTTCTAGGTCAGTCTCACAAAAAAGAACGACCACGGATGTAGCCATAATATCATCAAGCTTCCGAGACCCTTCCGAGTATTTTCTATGCTGTAAATAGTAAGCTTGACATGGGATGCTCAAGTATTTTCAGTACTCGAACAAAGAACAAAATGAGGATAAAACTCATAATTACCGTTGAATCTCCTTGCGAGTTCCCCTTGATATGCAGGGAGCGTATTTGGGACGGGAAGAAAAAAAAACTTGAGGGTTTGAAGAAGTTTGTTTTCTTAATGGCTCTCGATTTCGGAAAAGTTGAGTGGTTTGAGATTAATCCCCCCCCCCCCCCCCCCCCCCCCCCACGGTACTCAGCGTTGGACTTCGGTAATATCGGTATTTTCTTTTAAAACATTAAGAATAATATTTGTAGTTTTCATCTCGATAGATGTTCTTCTTCACTTCATCATCAAAAGATGACTTTCGATAATGGATTCGTTTTTCGGATGTTATTTTCGGACTTTTATTCCCTCGGTGTAACTTATTTTCTGCTCCTATCCAGTTATGTGTGGTCGGTTTTTCTTCTTTCAAAGAATCATGTAAGCTTGGTTTCGCTTTATTTTAATCTTCTTACTGTCCTTTCATCATCGTAGAAAATCATCTTTTGTCTGTTATTCTGACTTTTTAGTTTTCACGCTCTTTTCCCTGATAGAAAATGCTTCCGATTGTTTTTATTAGTTTCTCTCTATTTTTCCTTTCCTTTCAGTGTAATAAATTCTATTTCTTCCAAAGTGTCTCCATTTGGAGAGAGATCCCAATCTCTTCCCTCTTTGTGGTGTCTACTCTCACTGAAAAATTGTTGATATCTTTCCAGTTCGTTATCATCTTCTCTTTTAAAACCCAGAATTTTAGAAGATTGAATTTTAAAAGATGGATTTTTAAAAGATTATTTTGGTCATCAATTTTTCCCTGACAAGACTGTGCCTTTTTTATTGATTATAGTTTCAATATGTAATCGTGTTCCTTTTTTTAATTTTGAGGTTTACAGGACTTCATATAATTTGTCAGTCTTCCTTGAAACAATAGATAAAACAAAGCTGTAGAATCTATAGGGAAAAGATGACTCCATTTCGTACAAATCTCTGAAGCTTTGTAAATATTACTTTGATAGTTATACCATTACCCCTCGGAAACTAGTGGTATCAAAATGATGACAAAACTAATAATAGATAAAAACATGCATTTACTAGTCTCTTAATTGGACTCTGGTGTGTAATAGTCGATTGGATCTCATGTTTCTAGAGATGATGATGTTGGCAAACACACATCAACATTTCGGTGACAGAGCCAAGTGAATTTTTTCTTCTGTGAATATGGACCTCTCTCTCTCTCTCTCTCTCTCTCTCTCTCTCTCTCTCTGATATCAATGTCAGTGGGCCAGGAAATGTTTCCCTTAATAAAGACTCTCTCTCTCTCTCTCTCTCTCTCTCTCTCTCTCTCTCTCTCTCTCTCTCGTATATGTGTCAGACAGTCAGGTGATTTTTCTCTTAATAAAGACTCTCTCTCTCTCTCTCTCTCTCTCTCTCTCTCTCTCTCTCTCTCTCTCTCTGATATCAGTGTCAGCGAGCCAGGAAAAGTTTCCCTTAACAAAGACTCTCTCTCTCTCTCTCTCTCTCTCTCTCTCTCGTATCTGTGTCAGACAGCCAGGTGAATTTTTACCTTAATAAACACTCTCTTTCAGCAGCTTTCCTAAATCATTGCAGTGGAATGTACTTTAATACCAAGCTTCATGACAAAGAGATGTGAAACTCCTCTTAAGTTTTAATTTCTCAAACGAGTGACTGAAGCCGAAGTCGCAGCTCAAGATCAGCGAGCCTTGAAAAGTTCCCGAAGGAGTCTAGGAGACTCCTTCGAAGACCCGGGAACTCCTACGCAGTTCCTCCTCGGAAGAATAACTTCGGGTGTAATTTCGTCTGTAATTCTTGGTGTAGCGCGTAATTCTCCTCAGCGTGAGTTCCAGAAAGACGATTACATTCTGTGTGTATGTGTGTGTGTCTGTGTGTGTGTGTAAGTGTAAGTGTGCTTTTACATAATGAGGGAGCTAGAAGAAATGAGATGGCTTTGAAGGAGATTGGTTGCTTAATTGCTTGAGATGACGGAGGAGTGACAAGAAGTTTGCAAGCGTTCCTGTTAGTTCTGGCCATTTTTTTGTTTCTTTTTTTTTCTCTCCCAATTGAATCCCAACATTTTACAATGAAATTCTTTTGTACATCGAGTATTTGGCTGGTTGGGGAGATGGTGGTGCAGGGGGCGGGGTGGAAACTTTTTAAGGCCTTTTTGAAAAAAAAATTTGCCTGGTAGGATTTATCAAATAGACCCTTTTCCTGTCGTAATTAGTTTGTGTATAACGACGGTTTGCTAAGCTAATTCGTTGATTTTTTTTATAACCACTGGTATATTGTAGCTTCTTGCCTCTCCGTGCATACTCCTCATCCAAAATGTACCTTGGCCACATTCGTTTCTTAAATCATTAATTTAACTTAATAAATACTATAAACATTCGTGTGTTTCGAATTAATATTATAACATTCATGTATCTCTTACACGTCATATCGTTCTTATAAATTGCAATTTTTCCCTCATATTCATTTCTTGAGTCTTCTCGAAAAAAAAGCCTGTTTTTTTGACTGAATGTCCCGAAATTCGCGGAGAAATTTCAAATCCAGTTATGTTCTCTCGATGAGTTTCCGATGTTATTTCTATTGCTTTGAAATATCGGGGCACATTGCTAAGGTTTTTCGTGGATATCCCTGCCTTCCGTTGTTTAGGTCTTTGTAGTGTCTAAATCAGCGGTCGCCAACCGGTGGTCCACGGACCACTGGTGGTCAGTGAAAAAATTTTGATGGTCCGCAGAAAAATTGGGACATCATTTCAATTTTCATGTTTTCTTAATCCTTTTTTTTAAATATTTAAACGTTAATTTTTTTTATATTCAATAGGTGCATTTCATATTACTAAAATAAAGGTTTGCTGATTATTGTTATATAAACGTATTTACCCTTTTTTTTATATTAGTGGTCCGCCAAATTTAGAATTATACATTAGTGGTCCATGAAGTTGAAAAGGTTAGCGACCTCTGGTCTAAATGGTATGTAGATGCTAGAGAAATAGTGGGATTGAAATACAATTTACACGCAGGAATCACCCAAATTCAAAGGCACATATACTGCTGCGTATTTGAAGTTCGTTTTCATTATATATTCTGTCAGAAAAGTTCTAGAACACCGAGTGATGAAATATAATTATTATCTGACGTTACTTTTCCCTCTTCCTTTTTTCCTTTTTTTTATAATAAATATCAGACTTTATTATTTCCTTCTGCCTTTTCGTTTTTCTTCGTCTTCTCCGTTATGACGGTGAATTTAGAATCCTAAAACAGTTAATTAAGAGTTCGCTGACACCTGTTGAACGAAAATCAGTCCTTCGTCAAAGCCAAAATTTACTTCACAGAGAAAATAAGCTTAACATTTTTTTTAAATCGATACATAACGTCACTTTGGGAACATTCTCTCTCTCTCTCTCTCTCTCTCTCTCTCTCTCTCTCTCTCTCAAACCCAGAGGCAGCGCCTGTCCACTGCGCCGTATTCAGGAGACATCGCTCTCATAATGTGGACATTAGAGCGCTACGTGTCTCTCTCTTTCTCTCTCTTTCTGTTGGGCCTCTTAATCATTTTCACTTATATGCGCCATATTTTTCCTTGGAGTTTGCTCATGCGTGGTTGAGATTGGTGTCAGGGTGTGTGGGTGTTTGTGTGTGCGTGTGTCGCTGCTTTCATTAAAATATGCTCATGAAATTCAACTTACTTTTGTTCGTTTAGATTTCTATATAATTATAAATAGTGGATGATATCCCTATAATATCTTTGAATAATCAAACTGACTTTAGGTATGAAATGTAAAATTAATAATTACATATTTACATTTTTTTTAGTTACCTATATTAGAAATGTAATCACTTATACTCAGTTTGATTTACGTATTATAACCCTTCCATTTGCATGGTCTTGCAATCTTGACGTAGTTTTATATTGTCTTTTATTTTGGGGAAAATCAACTTTAGTATTTTATTCAATTTTTTTTTTTTTACATTACCGTAGATGTTCCTTTAGTCCCGAGAGGAAATTGACTTTGGATGCTCTGATGGATTGCGATCATCACTTTATCTGGACTAAGCCCTAATTCCTCGGAGGATAAATAAAATAAAGAAAGACCCTGAATGATAGAATAGAAATCCCTGAATGATGAATAGAATAAAATAAAAAAATCTTTGAATGGTAAATAAGATAGAAAAAACTCCCTGAATGATAAACGAAATAGAAAAAATTCCCTGAAGGACAAATGAAATAAAAAACAAAATCCCTAAGGGATAACCTCTCGTAAGAGGATCAGAGGAATTGCGCGCACCATTTTTCACAGCTGTTCTTCACAAGCTCTCATTAAAAGGCAATTTTTCCTTTGTGCTTTATTCAGGAAAGAGCAATCTCTCTCTCTCTCTCTCTCTGTACGCATTTATCCTCTCTATCCGTGCTCGGTTTTCCTTCTCTCGCACTTTCTTTGTAGCCTTCAATTCTCTCTCTCTCTCTCTCTCTCTCTCTCTCTCTCTCTCTCTCTCTCTCTCTCTCTCTCTCTCATACACCCACACGCCTACTTTCCTTTTTGTAAAAACTACAATATACAACCATGAAATTCCTCTCTCTCTCTCTCTCCATTCATTTTCACTGACAGGCTGAATGAATTTCCGGTGTGTATGATGATTGTACGTCTCTGTTTATTCTCCTTTTTTTTATTTATTTATTTTTTTTATTTATATTTCGAAGTTGTTTGGCTCTTCATAAGAGACTGTTGTTTGAGGTGTTTTTTTTTTTTTCTTTTTTTTTTTTTTTTTTTTTTTTTTTTTTTTGCTTGTAGTACGTGTGTTTTCCTATATATGTTTAAATTATGAGAAATTATATCGAGTATTTAACTTCATGGGGTAGATTCGTTTTCTTGTTTCTTTTTGTGAATTGTATGTGTGTGAGTGTATGAGAGAGAGGAGAGAGAGAGAGAGAGAGAGAGAGAGTGTGTGTGTGTGTGGGCGTGTTTAAGAGAGAGCGAGAGAGTGTTTTTGTATGTATAAATCGAGAGAGAGAGAGAGAGAGAGAGAGAGAGAGAGAGAGAGAGAGAGAGAGTATGTGTGTGTGTGGGCGTGTTTAAGAGAGAGCGAGAGAGTGTTTTTGTATGTATGTATTTGCGACAGAGTGAGGGTGAATGTTTCTGTGTGTTTATATGAGAGAGAGAGAGAGAGGGAGAGAGAGAGAGAGAGAGAGAGAGATGAACGATTCCCACTTGGGATACCTACAATTTCTCGTATGTGATTGTGTCCAATGCAGTATATTAATATTTGTTTCTCCACCATGTTAGCTTTGATCAGCAACACAAAGGTCACCCACAGACACACAAGGAATGCATTCACACTTAATGCGAGTCGTGGAATTCCTTCATATCTGGAATCTCCGATAAATTCCAAGTCTGAATCCAAATGGATTCCTGAAAATCACAACGCATTCGGAATAACTTGTTTATTTATTTATTATTTTTTTTTTTTCTTCTAACTTGTTTATTAAACATTGGTCTGCTGAGGGCTGAGGGTGGGAGGTTCATTGAAGGAAGTTCTTGTTGTTGATGGGAATTTGCTTGCAGTGACCCGAATGAATTTGACTGTATTCATTTTTTGTAAGTATTGTTGTTACTGTTGTTGTTATAATTGTTGTGATTTGTTGTAGTTGTTACTTTTAGCACACTTGTTCTTTATTTATCCAGCGCTTGGCTTTCTGGTTTCAGTCAATTTATTTTCGACATTATTAAGATGTGGTAAATAAATTGCCACTTTATTTTTTTTTTATTATTATTATTATTATTATTATTATTATTATTATTATTATTATTATTATTATTATTATTATTATTATTATTATTATTATTATTATTATTATTATGTTTGATTGATAGTGATTCACTTGCTTTCTTTTTTAAATGAACTTGACTAAAACATTATTGAAGTGGAGGACTGATAAATTTTTGTTTATCCTACGAAAGATACACACTCACTCTCTCTCTCTCTCTCTCTTCTCTCTCTCTCTCTCTCTCTCTCTCTGTGCGATATCGGTGTCGAGCGATGTGAGTCGTAAAGAGCCGTAAATTAATTCATGACGTTAATAAATGAGGGAATTAATTACCCTTTGTTATGTCTTGGAAGGATATTGAAATGATGATTGTTTCTTTTTGTTTCAAATAATTTTGGGATTTTTCGTTATTAAGGGAAATGGCCTAAATAATGAAGAGCGTTCTAAAATAACCTATAATTTTGCTTTATTGTGTTAATTCAAAGTAAAATGAGAACTACCTCTAGGGTATTATACTGGGATTCATAATAAAAGTACGCCTACTTTATTGGTACTTATTACTAAAGATTATTTACAACTGCCAAAAGTCCCTTACTAAATATTCCTTTACTCGGAAAGAATGCGCAGTGCGTTTGTTCATGATGACCTTGTGACCTACAGTAGCTGTTAGAATTCCCGTTCTCTCCCTCACTTCCGGCTGAGTGATCGATGAGTCCTGTGGTGATGACCTTTCGCTAGAAAAGGTCACAGGAGGTCAAGGATTGATTCAGCTTAATGTGCTCAATCACGTCCACTTTTTCCAACAGTGTGAACTCGCTAATAAAACTTTCGAATGAATGCGGTGCACTGTTGGCATGACTTAAGGTTCTTTGCCGCGTGCCTTTGGTCCCCTAGCTGCAACCCCTTACGTTCCTTTTACTGTATCTCCGTTCATATTCTCTTTCTTCCATCTTATTTTCTTGTCTCTCCTCACAGCTGATTTATAGTACAACTGCTTTGAGGTTTTCCTCCTGTTACGCCTTTCAAACCTTTTACTCTCAATTTCCCTTTGGGCGCTAAATGACCTCATTAGGTCTTTGGCCTAAATTCTATATTCAGTTCAATTTTAGAGTCAAACTTGTTGCTAAAAATGGAGACAACTCTTAAGGTTCGATTTTTCATGTTCTTGTAGACTTTCGAATTTCCCTACTTCTTCCGTTTTCCCATGGGTCAGCCTTCAGGGAAAGGATTCATGCCTCTATCGTCTCTTTTCGTTAGGTCCCTTTGCTTGTATGTGTTTCTGTGTGTATGTATGTATCTATGTGTGACACAACTAGATGTAAAACTGACAGTTTTGCAGATCTTATACACAGTTATGGGATTAAGTGCCATTTTCAGATTTAATTCCTTGTGTTTGTGTTCGTTACATAATTATCATCAAGAATTTTCAAACTTCATGACCGAAAGAAACTATTCCCTGCATCTATCCTTCGGGGATGTCTCGTCATTGAACCAAAATCAATTGATTGATTAATGTGATGGTATGGAATAAATTATTTCGGTAAATTGATTCAAACAGAAATACTCGCTCTCTCTCCCTTATTTGCATGCATATTAATTTTTGGTTTCTTCTTAACTGAGATTATGAGAAGATATAATTGGCTTGTCAGTATTTTAGCAAAGTTGAATACGACTTACTTTTAGTTATGTTACATTGGGATTAAATTGTCACGACAAAGCCGTATGACGTCATGAGTTGGCTATCAAATGAGTTTTACAGAATGAGTTACGTAGACTGGAATTATACAGATCTGAATTTTACAGAATTCACAACTAATTATTTGCTCTTGAAGCTCTTAGTTCGGAATAGAATAAGAATCATCCATTATATGTAGATTTCTGGTTTCCTAGTCTCTTCATTAAAACACAAAAGAACCCAAATAACACAGACTTAATCTTTTTACCGATTTAATCATTTTAAATATAACTACGATAAAGTTTTGCAAACCGTTTGTGCAACTTCATATTAAATTGACCAGTTAACTTTCAAGTAAACCTGGGAATAAATTAACACAAACACACATAAGATAACCTGCGTTTTTTTCCGATGGGTCAATCAGTTCTTTAGAAATAAGGTTTCATTTTACTTTTAAAGAACTTTTTAAGGAGTAGCCTTTACTCAATTTTCTGTTTCGTCTAGATTGGAAAAATCCTCTAAGAATTTACCAAAGTAATTCTTTGGATTTCTCGTTTTTTTATACTTGTTAATCCTTACGGAAAAGAAAATAATGATTGCAAGCATGCTTTTCTCTTATATATGGGATACTGTGCTTTGATTCTAACTCAGTTATTTAATGAAATGTCACATAATCCTTATTGGGGTGGGGGAACAGTCTACAAACTGTGTGAGTTCCTCCGAGGGGAGACTCTCATCACTCCGGATGAGACTCCAGCCTCAGGAGGGGAAAGGGCTCCTGGAGTCTTTGATATAGAGCGCTAATCACTTTATCCTGACATAAGGCCACGTCCCGAGATAGATCACCTTTTTGCCAGGAGAATTAGCCCAATTACCTGGTCATTTCTCTACGTCCATTCTTGGCTTCTTACGTGGAAGTACAGCATTCCTTTAGGACTCTCTCTCTCTCTCTCTCTCTCCTTGGAATTCTTCTCTTAGTCACTCAGTTTGTCACACAACTATCCCATAATTTTTTGCATCATATTGATTGTAATTTTCTCCTGTTAAGGGTTGAAGGTTACCTAATGCCAGCACGGGCTCTTGCCCAAGAACACCATAATAACACGCAACAAACGAAGACGGGAATTTTTCACAAACGCATGAAACATCTCAAATCCCATATATATTTATCTCTCTCTCAAAAAAATCCAAAGCCGTTTAATTAGACTTCTATAAAAACGAGAATAAATTCCCCCAAACGCGGGAATGAACAAAACAACCACAGGAATAAATTCTCGGCGGGACAGGAATTCACTCGCATCTGGTGCCTCCATAAAGTCCAGCCTCATTCGGGCCTTAAACGGAATCATATAAATAGTTGAGTGTCCAGGTTGCCTCGTTCCAGGAAGGAACGCCGCATGAGAATCCTGGAACTGGGCTCAGGATGATGGAGGGAAGTTAATATGATCCTCGTGTATTCGTTTGTGACTTAAATGACCTTATTTTATTCATGATTGACCTTAAAATGTGACCTTGAATGACCCCGAACATTTGCAAGACGCAGCTCCGAAATTGCTGACACAAGAATGCAAGTTCCAGATGATCGCCTTTCATCTCGACAGCTTCACCCTGTCTTCTGTCATTGGCATCGGACATCCATACTTCACTTCCATAAGGGAGAGTTGGTTCAACAATCCTTGCAAACATTTCCACCTTACTGTCCACACATAATACTTACCTTATTTACTTTACCTATAGTCTAAGGCCGACCTCTTGCCTCGTAGACTATTTTTATTCCCAAATACTTACACGAAACCATCGCCATCTTTAATAACGTTCATTGTGTTGTCGCTCTGATACCAATACGCTGCGTGGAATTCATATATACAGTAATCATGGGCTCTTTGATGATCATTTATATTCCAGTAATAACTTCCTCTTCGTATGAAATGTAATTCGTAAAAAATACCCTTTAGTTGGGCTCTGTCTCTCTCTCTCTCTCTCTCTCTCTCTCTCTCTCTCTCTCTCCCTCTCTCTCTCTCTCTCTCTCTCTCGTCGAGATAAGAAGTCAAATGTTTTCCATGAGCGTGGGTGGAAATGCGTCTTGAACGATTCCATTAGACTGATGAAGGAAGGATCTGTCGCCATTTGCCATCAGGGCGAAGGAATCAGACTCTTGATACATTCGAAAGTGAAGGAATTCCTTCCAAGTCGGAGGTCATGAAAGATTTCCACGTCAAGTTTAAATGAAGCAGAGAATGATGAACACAGAAAGAGTGGGTAGCATCGGGAACTGTGACGTGTGCATAGTTGATTTGAATAAGGTTTTACATTGTGGTTATGAGAAATGTAAATCGTTTAGCAGTGCATTGTGGTTCTTTTCTTGTTATAATTGCATCTTGAATTGCTAAAGGTTAAAGCCAGAGATATTGACTTGCATAGTAATGCCCTCTTCCAGGGGATATCTTTTTTGTACTCATTCTCAAGGTATTTCTACTTACTAATTTTCTCTCGTGTCTTCTCATACCAGTGAGAACTCTTCAGTGACTTCTTCAGGAGATAAGATCTTATTTGACCGATTCATTTTTCTTTTCAAAAACACCAATAACTTTTATTTTTTAAATATAAATTTAAATTAGTTTATTGGTAGTTTCAATTTTTCTGGCCTTTAACCTCTTAGATTTTCAAGTTCTTATTGCTTCGGTTTTCCTTATTTATTTTGCAAGGTAAAATCTCTATTTCTTATCTTCCACTTCTTTTTTTTTTTTTTTTTTTTTTTTTTTGCATTTTCCCTAGTTAAGACATGATTAGAGTCCGTAATGGTACTTGGATGGCACCCACATGAAGAATTTACAAGAGAGAAGGCCTCTCTCCTTTTTTTTTTTTTTTTTTTTTTTTACATTCTCTTTTAATCATCAGAAATAAGTCACGTTATGTACAGTCAACAAAATATTTCTTGTCACTTGATTCATTAATACTTTTACTAGGAAAAAGTATATTATCTGAAATAAAAACCCTTGTCGTTTCCTGAGAAACAAATCCCAGATTATGTAGAGTTCTCTCGCTTTGATAATATTCACCTGAATTGCAAGTTCAGTTGTTTACTCGTAAATGTAAATGTATTTTATCAAAAGCTCATACTGATGAATAGAGGCTAAATTGATAAGTGAGGTAATAAGAACTAAAATGGGAGCTTTATCTTTTTATCAGACGTGAATGAATGAGATTCAACATAATCTGACCTGTAGTAGTTCCATGAGAATGGTATTCCATATTAAACAACAAAACCATTGCATGTTGAAGTGATTTGAAGTTGAAATAAAGCCCAAATAAAGTTAAAGAAAGGAATTAAAATTCACGAAGAACATTTCCCTTTGGCATTAAAACCAGAACTTACGAAGACACGAATTACCAAGAGAGTTTTGTTTGTGGAAGCGTCGTTCTGGTGGGGTCCTCGATACAAATAGCGCCTTGTAGCCGTGGGCGGTTTCCCAGCAAGGGCGTCCCGGGATTATTCGCAAATCCGGAAGCGGTTCAAGGGCTCAGGATTCGGAGCGGAATCCTGCCGTAAATCCTGAATATTAAGCAGGGATTCCAGTTGTCTTTCAGGAGGAGAAGTTGGCGCTGCGAAGTTTCCCTTCCGTAATTTCGGACCGTTTGCTGCCGAGTGGTTGCAACGCCGCAGAATGTATTCGGGGATTATGCTCAAGTTTACATTGCAATGTAAAATGCGAGTCTTTTTTGTATACTTGCTGTGCTCAATTAAAAATAATGTTTTTTTGCAATCAAATTTACCTCATTTCTGGTTGATTGATCCATGGGAATGTTGCTAAATTTTATTATGCCTTTTCGTCTTGAAAATTAACCTATTTTCCGTCTTTTTGGTCCACAGAACTCATTTGAGTTTTTATTATTCTTTTGTCAGATTAACCAATTTTTCGGTTATTCGTCATTGAAATGTTCCCGGATTTTAATAGACGTTTGGCTGAGTTGACTGATTCATGAAGATGGGAATGTGTTCGATAAATCTTTAGGCTCCAAATTAAAATGATAGAATATGAAGTCTCTGAATCTATGGTTATAGAACTAATCGTGTATTTAAATGAATGCTGTTAGATACACATTATTATTATTATTATTATTATTATTATTATTATTATTATTATATATTATATATTATATTATATATATATATATAATATATATATATATATATATATATATATATATGTGTGTGTGTGTGTGTGTGTGTGTGTGTGTGTGTGGTGTGTGTGTGAGAGAGAGAGAGAGAGAGAGAGAGAGAAACATTTGCAAAAGAAATGTGTATAGTGTTCAGAGGAGGTGAGGGCATCTCTCGTACCTTTTTTTGTATGTTTCTTTCTTCGTCTGTAATCTCATTCTTTACCTTACTACTTCATTCTTGTGTTCTGTTCATCCTTTTCTTTTATGATATCGGGAGCTTGAATAAGTCAACTCTTTTTTCTCTTATTCGTCTTTTAATTCCACTTCCGCCATTTAGCAATCATCAATATTTCCCATCTTAGTCCTCTCCTCCTGACGGGATAAGAGAGACAGAAAAGACAAATGTTTGTCCTGTGTTCAGTAGGCCTACTGGAATGTCGTATTTGGAGTTGGGATCTTATTTCCGTTAGAAGCAACTCTCTCTCTCTCTCTGTAAAGAATAGGTTACTCAGGAACGTCATATAATTAGAATTTTGTGTTCTGCAAGTTTTACTTCATTCCTTTCGTTATAATAATAAGTGAAGAGGAAAGAGTGACCATAAAAAACGAGAACTTAAGGAGAGACAAGTTTCCACCACACTGAAGTCAAAAGCGTTGTTGACTCAGGTTTCTCAAAGCTAAAAAAATATGGCGGTGTTTGTTTCCTGGGGTTTCAAAGAAGCTGTGGATGTCGGAAAGACGACCTCATCACCTTTCCCTAACTGCCAAGGTCGTCACCGTCGACAACACTGTTTTCGAGGGGCCGGGAAGTCGTCCACACTGCTTGCACGCAAGTAACGTCGTGCTTGGGTCTTCACTAACAAGAGGAACAACAGGGTCAGGTTCATGCAAATGGACAATTCCGAGAGGAAGGACGATGATGAGTGAGAAGTGTAACTGGCACCCTCTTGTCAAGAGGATTCAGCTCAGAGCCATCTGTCGTCCGCTGCAGGAACTGGAGATGGTCACCTTTTGTTCTGGCTATTTACTTGCTTTTTCAAAGTTTGAAGGATAAAAGGATACTTTTGTCAGGTCGTTTTTGTAAGTTGAGGACACATTTTCTTCTTCCTTCTGCTATTTGGCATTCTTTCTTAGAATATCTTTTAATGTACGATATGTTTTATGTGCTCTAGGACTGATTTTGCCAGGAAAGGATTTAATGGTACTGATTTTGAGAGAGAGCGGTATTATTCACGGCCCCTAATGTCTCTTGAAGTCTTAACTTCGGTCACTAAGACATGTCCCTTTTTCAGTACAATATCTACTTTCCATCTACTTCTTGGGTTGATTTCAAATCTTGCTCTTTCTCCTCAGTTAGGGGAAAGTACTACAGGCCTAGATACACACACATATATACATATACATACAGTGAACCCCTACATTTCATATTCTTCGGCTGACAACACCTCGGTGACCAAATGGTAGATATTTATAGCAAATATTCCTTCCCCTTCTATCTTCTTCCTTCCCAACACCCCCTCCCTCCTTCCCAACATCTCCCCCCTCCCCCACCCCTCCGAATTGGGGTGATCAGGCAGCTTATGCAAACTGGGTAGGAAGCAAAAGTTCGTCTCATGCAAAGCCGCGTCCTTGTCTCTCATTTCTGGCGAGATGAGTCTTTCCTCCGCAACTTCAGAAGAGAAACTAATTGGTGGCTCCTCCCTCCCGGGAGTGGTTGCGAAGTGAAGTTGCTTTACTTACCTTTTGCGTCTTATAGAATATGGTTGTTTTTCATTATGATTAAGTGGTTTATTTTCATTACAGCATGTCATAATGCTCTTAGTAAAACATTATTTGAGTAGCAAAAGGTTTTAAAGAGTTTTGAAAACGAAACTATTGAAATACCTTGAATAGCAACACTTTTCATACACTTTAATATCATATTTTACCCACAATTTTATTTACATAAAGGTATAATAAACAGTATTGTAGAATAAAATGTAACCACTTATTTTTTTATGCAGTATAAAATGCTAGAAGGACTACTACAGGCTAAAACTTAAATAAATAGAATGCTGTGAACTGAATTCACATAAAGTTGTAGATGAAAATAAAGGGCATGGTCAGTTTTCACAGGATGCACTTTACTTTTTGCATAAGAAAATCAACAAAATAATCAGGACTGAAACAAGCATTTTTAGAAGCCTTACAAATATCGAAATTACACTTATATATATCCTCATCTATTCAGTCTTCAAATACAACTCGTTGTTAATTCCTAATTTAAACTTTAGAGTTACGAAAACCAAACATAACAACAGAACAAAGGGGTATACCATCTTAGTTCCTGCCGCAGACGATAGACAGCTCTGAGGAGAACCCTCTCGACGAGAGTTGCCAGTTACTCTTTCCACTCATCATTTCTCTCGGAATGGCCTATTTGCGTGAGCCTGACCCGGTTCCTCTTGTACCCAAGACTCCAACAGGAATGTAACTTTCTTGCAAGCAATATGGGCAACTTCCCGGTCTCCTCGAGAACAATATTTAGGGCGAGGTATGGGGTCGTCATTCCGCCATCCACATCTTCCTTTGAGACGCAGGAAACAAACACTGCCTTATTTTCTCGCTGTGAGGAGGACTGCAGGAGAAAGCGTCAACAACGCGTTTACCTTCTGTGGACAGGAAACGTGTCGCCGTATTTTCGTCGCTTCCTTTTTTAAATAACATATGGTCCTGTTAAAGCGTTGCATAGACAATGACCTCTGCATTAGATTTGTTAAAAAAAGGAATTGTATATTCCCATTCTCAGATGTTGTCATCTGTACATTTTATTTCCTGTGGAATAATGTTTATTTATTTATTTATTTTTTTCCTTGTAGCCGATTGTCTCTAAAGGTGATTCGTCATCAATCAGTGGTAGAAATCCCAGTGCACACCTGAACTAGCAGGTTTAATTGCTTATCACAAAATATCATACGAGACACATTTTCATAAAAAAAAACTAGAAGTGAAGAATAATAAACAGTAAAACCAAAAAAATAAATAAATGAATAAATAAATAAAGAATTATTACGAAAATTGATAAAACGTGAATATTCTTTTAAAATTTAAGTTCATCGCGCGTAATTACGTTTGTATAACATCCAGGCATAACAGCAGAACAAATGTAAACACCTCGTATTATTTATTTCAGTTTCCTGAGGAGAGAGAGAGAGAGAGAGAGAGAGAGAACTTTCTCGGAAGAGGTCGAGAATCAGAAGCAGGTCACGTTCGCCCTGACCAAGTCTGACCTGAGAGCTCTTGCTCTTTCAATTTCACGGAGTCAGCAAATGTGCTGTGGTTGAACATCTGGTTGGCCAACCGGAAAACAAAGATGCATGAATTGCTTAGAGGAAAGTTGAAGAATAATTAAACGTAAAATTACCCCAAATGAATGAACAACTAAACCATTCACAGCAACAAGAAATAGACACTTTATTTAGATGCTCCACTTAATATTATTCATCAGAGAAGCAGAAGGCACGGTAGCATTGACATGAAGTAGAATTTCGAAAAGGTTCTGTATTTTTTCTTCCAAAAGCTACATTGAATCTGAATAATCCAAATGGTTCCTCCATCAGAAGAAACTCCTTTGATGAAGAGAGACGAAGCCCAAGGGAATAAGGAGGAAAGGTGTTCGTATTATACCCACAGCTTTGTTTGTGTGTTTGTGTGTGTATGTGTACTGGATAAATAGATTATTGGATTTACTGTAAGCAGTTTCTTCTGCTAGGTATTTTGATACGCAAAGTAAATTCCTGCAGTCGGTTTGTTATGATGCTGTCGGTCAATATCCACAACCAATATCTTGGATGTTGATCGTATTTGGCCGAAACTCATCCCCACTATCTATTAGTAACAATGATTTTTTTATAAAGATTCTTCTAAATGATTAAACAGATAAATAAAGAAATAATAAAATAAATGAATAAATGAACAGACAAACCACTAAAACTTTATGATGATCAATGAAACTTCTCTCTCTCTCTCTCTCTCTCTCTCTCTCTCTCTCTCTCTCTCTCTCTCTTATCTTTCCATAAATCTGCTCCCACGTTCTGCATATTCGTCCCGGCACAATTTTTCGTTTCTTTAAAAAAGAGAGGCGCGTAGGAAAGACTGTAAAATAATCCGATTAAATGGAAAAACCGCCTTCAAAGTTTTTAAAGCCATTGGTTTTGTAAATCGAATAACTCCTCTCTCTCTCTCTCTCTCTCTCTCTCTCTCTCTCTCTCTCTTTCACTATTTGGCTCCTCTTTCCCACATCCCTGATTTCTGTTCAGTTTCTCTGCTTTTACATTTATTGATGATATTTTGTATATTTTCTTTTATTTTCCATCCGTGTAATGTACATCTTTATTAGATTTATGCTAAAATGATTGTTCATTGTACAGTTCTGTTGCTAACACTAATGGTTATTATTAATTATTATTATTAATTATTATTATTATTATTATTATTCATTATTATTTATTTTATGCTGGAAGAAGACCTTCATTAATACAGGTTTTATTGAAAATAATGACAATTTCAGCCGCGTTTATTTTACTTAGAAGAATAGAGAAACTTCTATATAAAAGAAACGCGGCTGAAATAGCCATTATTATTATTATTATTATTATTATTATTAGATTCTTATTATTGTTGTTGTTGTTGTGTTGTTGTTGTTGTTGTGTTACATGAAAATTTCTGTTATTTGCTTTAATTACTCTTCTTCATGAAATATTGTCGACCATTACACTTTTAGTTTTATTCTTATTAATATTATTATATTTTTTGCCATTTTTCAGCTTTTCTCTTCAGACCTGGATTATATAGGATCGGTAGGCGCTTTAGGTTTAGTGACCTTACTATTTTATACGAAAGTCATAAAACTGTTCTAAGGCAAATTTTAACATAAAAGACTTATATATATATATATATATATATATATATATATATATATATATATTATATATATATATATATATATATATATATATATATATAAAGTACATTTTTGTGGTTACCAGAATCGTAGTCCTTAAAATTGTTATGAAGTTCATATACTTTTATGAGAGAGAGAGAGAGAGAGAGAGAGAGAGAGAGAGAGAGAGAGAGAGACTTAGTTCGTTTGCCAGGTGAGGTAAACGTGACCTGGCTTTCGATCTCTTCCCAATATGAGTATTCTCTCTCTCTCTCTCTCTCTCTCTCTCTCTCTCTCTCTCTCTCTCTCTCTCTCTCTCAGGTTCATCTTT